>NW_025956165.1:0-29671 GCF_023159225.1 Perognathus longimembris pacificus | reverse complement strand
TATTCTCAGAAGGTTTACTCCCTGATATACAACTGCCTAGCCCTACCTAAGTGCAAGTCCTAAATGACCTTTTTCTCTGATCCCTCACCACAATCCAGATTCTTTTGGGGAGTTACCAGTACAGTAACCATACCAGGAAGTACTTAACTTATTAAGCTACTGCTTTTCTTAATCTCAGTGGAGATATTTACTGATAAACAGCTACCTACGCAGCATGTTCATGTCGTTCCTAAATGAGCTTTTTTCTCTGTTCCCTCACCACAATCCAGATACTTTTGGGGAGTTACCAGTACAGTAACCATACCAGGAAGTTCTTAATTTATTAAGCTACTGCTTTTCTTAATCTCAGTGGAGATATTTACTGATAAACAGCTACCTACGCAGCATGTTCATGTCGTTCCTAAATGAGCTTTTATCTCTCTCCCCTCACCACAAATCTATTTCTACTGAGGAGTTCCCAGTACATTATCCTTTCCCCTGTGTAATTACCTTAACAAGCTCCAGCTGTTTTTATTCTTAGAATGTTTACTCCCTGATATACAGCTGCCTACCCCCTTCGTAAGTGCAGGTCCTAAATGAGCTTTTTTCTCTGTTCCCTCACCACAATCCAGATTCTTTTGGGGAGTTTACCAGTACAGTAACCATAACAGGAAGTACTTAATTTATTAAGCTACTGATTTTCTTAATCTCAGTGGATTTATTTACTGATAAACAGCTACCTACGCAGCATGTTCATGTCGTTCCTAAATGAGCTTTTATCTCTCTCCCTCACCACAAATCTATTTCTACTGAGGAGTTCCCAGTACATTATCCTTTCCCCTGTGTAATTACCTTAACAAGCTCCAGCTGTTTTTATTCTTAGAATGTTTACTCCCTGATATACAGCTGCCTACCCCCTTCGTAAGTGCAGGTCCTAAATGAGCTTTTTTCTCTGTTCCCTCACCACAATCCAGATTCTTTTGGGGAGTTACCAGTACAGTAACCATAACAGGAAGTACTTAATTTATTAAGCTACTGATTTTCTTAATCTCATTGGATTTATTTACTGATAAACAGCTACCTACGCAGCATGTTCATGTCGTTTTTAAATGAGCTTTTATCTCTCTCCCCTCATCACAAATCAGATTCTTCTGAGGAGTTCCCAGTACATTATCCTTTCCCCTGTGTAATTACCTTAACAAGCTCCAGCTGTTTTTATCTCAGAAGGTTTACTCCCTGATATACAACTGCCTACCCCCTACGTAAGTCCAAGTCCTAAATGACCTTTTTTCTCAGTTCCCTCACCACAATCCAGATTCTTTTGTGGAGTTACCATTACAGTAACCATACCAGGAAGTACTTAATTTTTAAGCTACTGCTTTTCTTAATCTCAGTGGAGATATTTACTGATAAAACAGCTACCTACGCAGCATGTTCATGTCGTTCCTAAATGAGCTTTTTTCTCTGTTCCCTCACCACAATCCAGATTCTTTTGGGGAGTTAGCAGTACAGTATCCATACAGGAAGTACTTAATTTATTAAGCTACTGCTTTTCTTAATCTCAGTGGAGATATTTACTGATAAACAGCTACGTATGCAGGATGTTCATGTTGTTCCTAAATGAGCTTTTATCTCTCTGCCCTCACCAAAAATCAGATTCTTCTGAGGAGTTCCCAGTACATTATCCTTTCCACTGTGTAATTACCTTAACACGCTCCAGCTGCTTTTATTCTCAGAAGGTTTACTCCCTGATATACAGCTGCCTACCCCCTTAATAAGTGGAGGTCATAAATGAGCTTTTTTCTCTGTTCCCTCAATACAATCCAGATTCTTTTGGGAGTTACAGTACAGTAACCATACCAGGAAGTACTTAATTTATTAAGCTACTGCTTTTCTTAATCTCAGTGGAGATATTTACTCATAAACAGCTACCTACGCAGCATGTTCATGTCGTTCCTAAGTGAGCTTTTATCTCTCTCCCCTCACCACAAATCAGATTCTTCTGAGGAGTTCCCAGTACATTATCCTTTCCCCTGTGTAATTACCTTAACAAGCTCCAGCTGTTTTTATTCTCAGAAGGTTTACTCCCTGATATACCGCTGCCTACCCCCTTCGTAAGTGCAGGTCCTAAATGAGCTTTTTTCCCTGTTCCCTCACCAAAATCCAGATTCTTTTGGGGAGTTACCAGTACAGTAACCATACCAGGAAGTACTTAATTTATTAAGCTACTGCTTTTCTTAATCTCAGTGGAGATATTTACTAATAAACAGCTACCTACGCAGCATGTTCATGTCGTTCCTAAATGAGCTTTAATCTCTCTCCCCTCACCACAAATCAGATTCTTCTGAGGAGTTCCCAGTACATTATCCTTTCCCCTGTGTAATTACCTTAATAAGCTCCAGCTGTTTTTATTCTCAGAAGGTTTACTCCCTGATATACAGCTGCCTACCGCCTTCGTAAGTGCAGGTCTTAAATGAGCTTTTTTCTCTGTTCCCTCACCAAAATCCAGATTCTTTTGGGGAGTTACCAGTACAGTAACCATACCAGGAAGTACTTAATTTATTAAGCTACTGCTTTTCTTAATCTCAGTGGAGATATTTACTAATAAACAGCTACCTACGCAGCATGTTCATGTCGTTCCTAAATGAGCTTTAATCTCTCTCCCCTCACCACAAATCAGATTCTTCTGAGGAGTTCCCAGTACATTATCCTTTCCCCTGTGTAATTACCTTAATAAGCTCCAGCTGTTTTTATTCTCAGAAGGTTTACTCCCTGATATACAGCTGCCTACCCCTTCGTAAGTGCAGGTCCTAAATGAGCTTTTTTCTCTGTTCCCTCACCACAATCCAGATTCTTTTGGGGAGTTACCAGTACAGTAACCATACCAGGAAGTACTTAATTTATTAAGCTACTGCTTTTCTTAATCTCAGTGGAGATATTTACTGATAAACAGCTACCTACGCAGCATGTTCATGTCGTTCCTAAATGAGCTTTTATCTCTCTCCCTCACCACAAATCAGATTCTTCTGAGGAGTTCCCAGTACATTATCCTTTCCCCTGTGTAATTACCTTAACAAGCTCCAGCTGTTTTTATTCTCAGAAGGTTTACTCCCCGATATACAGCTACCTACCCCCTTCGTAAGTGCAGGTCCTAAATGAGCTTTTTTCTCTGTTCCCTCACCACAATCCAGATTCTTTTGGGGAGTTACCAGTACAGTCACCATACCAGGAAGTACTTAATTTATTAAGCTACTGGTTTTCTTAATCTCAGTGGAGATATTTACTGATAAACAGCTACATACGCAGCATGTTCATGTCGTTCCTAAATGAGCTTTTATCTCTCTCCCTTCACCACAAATCAGATTCTTCTGAGGAGTTCCCAGTACATTATCCTTTCCCCTGTGTAATTACCTTAACAAGCTCCAGCTGTTTTTATTCTCAGAAGGTTTACTCCCTGATATACAGCTGCCTACCCCCTTCGTAAGTCTAGGTTCTAAATGAGGTTTTTTCTCTGTTCCCTCACCACAATCCAGATTCTTTTGGGGAGTTACCAGTACAGTAACCATACCAGGAAGTACTTAATTTATTAAGCTACTGCTTCTCTTAATCTCAGTGGAGACAGCATGTTCATGTCGTTCCTAAATGAGCTTTTATCTCTCTCCCCTCACCACAAATCAGATTCTTCTGAGGAGTTCCCAGTACATTATCCTTTCCCCTGTGTATTACCTTAACAAGCTCCAGCTGTTTTTATTCTCAGAAGGTTTAATCCCTGATATAGAGCTGCCTACCCCCTTCTTAAGTGCAGGTCTTAAATGAGCATTTTTCTCTGTTCCCTCACCACAATCCAGATACTTTTGGGGAGTTACCAGTACAGTATCCATACTAGGAAGTACTTAATTTATTAAGCTACTGCTTTTCTTAATCTCAGTGGAGATATTTACTGATAAACAGATACGTATGCACCATGTTCATGTCGTTCATAAATGAGCTTTTTTCTCTCTCCCCTCACCACAAATCAGATTCTTCTGAGGAGTTCCCAGTACATTATCCCTTACCCTGTGTAATTACCTTAACAAGCTCCAGCTGTATTTATTCTCAGAAGCGATACTCTCTGAAATACAGCTGCCTACCCCATTCGGAATTGCAGGTCCTAAATGAGCTTTTTTCTCTGTTCCCTCACCACAATCCAGATTCTTTTGGGGAGTTACCAGTACAGTAAACATACCAGTCAGTACTTAATTTATTAAGCTACTGCTTTTCTTAATCTCAGTGGAGATATTTACTGATAAACAGCTACCTACGCAGCATGTTCATGTCGTTCCTAAATGAGCTTTTATCTCTCTCCCCTCACCACAAATCAGATTCTTCTGAGGAGTTCCCAGTACATTATCCTTTCCCCTGTGTCATTACCTTAACAAGCTCCAGCTGTTTTTATTGTCAGAAGGTTTACTCCTGATATACAGCTGCCTACCCCCTTCGTAAGTGCAGGTCCTAAATGAGCTTTTTTTCTGTTCCCTCACCACAATCCAGATTCTTTTGGGGAGTTACCAGTACAGTAACCATCCCAGGAAGTACTTAATTTATTAAGCTACTGCTTTTCTTAATCTCAGTGGAGCTATTTACTGATAAACAGCTACCTATGCAGCATGTTCATGTCGTTCCTAAATGAGCTTTTTCTCTGTTCCCTCACCACAAATCAGATACTTTTGGGGAGTTACCAGTACAGTATCCATACCAGGAAGTACTTAATTCATTAAGCTACTGCTTTTCTTAATGTCAGTGGAGATATTTACTGATGAACAGCTACGTATGCAGCATGTTCATGTCGATCCTAAATGAGCTTTTTTCTCTCTCCCCTCACCACAAATCAGATTCTTTTGGGGAGTTACCAGTACAGTAACCATCCCAGGAATTACTTAATTAAGCTACTGCTTTTCTTAATCTCAGTGGAGCGATATTTACTGATAAACAGCTACCTATGCAGCGTTCGTAATGTCGTCCTAAATGAGCTTTTTTCTCTGTTCCCTCACCACAATCCAGATTCTTTTGGGGAGTTACCAGTACAGTATCCATACCAGGAAGTACTTAATTATTAAGCTACTGCTTTTCTTAATCTCAGTGAGATATTTACTGATAAACAGCTACCTATGCAGCATGTTCATGTCGATCCTAAATGAGCTTTTTCTCTCTCCCTCACCACAAATCAGATTCTTCTGAGGAGTTCCCAGTACATTATCCTTTCCCCTGTGTAATTACCTTAACAAGCTCCAGCTGTTTTTATTCTCAGAATGATACTCCCTGATATACAACTGCCTACCCTTCGTAAGTGCAGGTCCTAAATGAGCTTTTTTCTCTGTTCCCTCACCACAATCCAGATTCTTTTGGGGAGTTACCAGTACAGTAACCATACCAGGAAGTACTTAATTTATTAAGCTACTGCTTTTCTTAATCTCAGTGAGATATTTACTGATAAACAGCTACTACGCAGCATGTTCATGTCGTTCCTAAATGAGCTTTTATCTCTCTCCCTTCACCACAAATCAGATTCTTCTGAGGAGTTCCCAGTACATTATCCTTTCCCCTGTGTAATTACCTTAACAAGCTCCAGCTGTTTTTATTCTCAGAATGTTTACTCCCTGATATACAACTGCCTACACCTTCGTAAGTGCAGGTCCTAAATGAGCTTTTTTCTCTGTTCCCTCACCACAATACAGATTCTTTGAGGAGTTACCAGTACAGTAACCATACCAGGAAGTACTTAATTTATTAAGCTACTGCTTTTCTTAATCTCAGTGGAGATATTTACTGATAAACAGCTACATACGCAGCATGTTCATGTCGTTCCTAAATGAGCTTTTTTCTCTGTTCCCTCACCACAATCCAGATTCTTTTGGGGAGTTACCAGTACAGTAACCATACCAGGAAGTACTTAATTTATTAAGCTACTGCTTTTCTTAATCTCAGTGGAGATATTTACTGATAAACAGCTACCTACGCAGCATGTTCATGTCGTTCCTAAATGAGCTTTTATCTCTCTCCCGTCACCACAAATCAGATTCTTCTGAGGAGTTCCCAGTACATTATCCTTTCCCCTGTGTAATTACCTTAACAAGCTCCAGCTGTTTTTATTCTCAGAAGGTGTACTCCCTGATATACAGCTGCCTACCCCCTTCGTAAGTGCAGGTCCTAAATGAGCTTTTTTCTCTGTTCCCTCACCACAATCCAGATTCTTTTGGGGAGTTACCAGTACAAGTAACCATACCAGGAAGTACTTACTTTATTAAGCTACTGCTTTTCTTAATCTCAGTGGAGATATTTACTGATAAACAGCTACCTACGCAGCATGTTCATGTCGTTCCTAAATGAGCTTTTATCTCTCCCCCTCACCACAAATCAGATTCTTACTGAGGAGTTCCCAGTACATTATCCTTTCCCCTGTGTAATTACCTTAACAAGCTCCAGCTGTTTTTATTCTCAGAAGGTTTACTCCCTGATATACAGCTGCCTACCCCCTTCGTAAGTGCAGGTCCTAAATGAGCTTTTTTCTCTGTTCCCTCACCACAATCCAGATTCTTTTGGGGAGTTACCAGTACAGTAACCATACCAGGAAGTACTTAATTTATTAAGCTACTGCTTTTCTTAATCTCAGTGGAGATATTTACTGATAAACAGCTACCTACTGCAGCATGTTCATGTCGTTCCTAAATGAGCTTTTATCTCTCTCCCCTCACCACAAATCAGATTTTCTGAGGAGTTCCCAGTACATTATCCTTTCCCCTGTGTAATTACCTTAACAAGCTCCAGCTGTTTTTATTCTCAGAAGGTTTACTCCCTGATATACACTGCCTACCCCCTTCGTAAGTGCAGGTCCTAAATGAGCTTTTTTCTCTGTTCCCTCACCACAATCCAGATTCTTTTGGGGAGTTACCAGTACAGTAACCATACCAGGAAGTACTTAATTTATTAAGCTACTGCTTTTCTTAATCTCAGTGGAGATATTTACTGATAAACAGCTACCTACGCAGCATGTTCATGTCGTTCCTAAATGAGCTTTATCTCTCTCCCCTCACCACAAATCAGATTGTTCTGAGGAGTTCCAGTACATTATCCTTCCCCTGTGTAATTACCTTAACAAGCTCCTGCTGTTTTTATTCTCAGAAGGTTTACTCCCTGATACAACTGCCTACGTATCGTCAGTGCGTCCTAAATGAGCTTTTTTCTCTTCCCTCACCACAATCCAGATTCTTTTGGGAGTTCCAGTACAGTAACCATACCAGGATGTAATTTATTAAGCTACTGCTTTTCTTAATCTCAGTGGAGATATTTACTGATAAACAGCTACCTACGCCATCGTTCAGTGTCGTTCCTAAATGAGCTTTTTTCTCTGTTCCCTCACCACAATCCAGATTCTTTTGGGGAGTTACCAGTACAGTATCCATACCAGGAAGTACTTAATTTATTAAGCTACTGCTTTTCTTAATCTCAGTGGAGATATTTACTGATAAACAGCTACCTATGCAGGATTTTCATGTCGTTCCTAAATGAGCTTTTTCTCTCTCCCCTCACCACAAATCAGATTCTTCTGAGGAGTTCCCAGTACATTACCCTTTCCCCTGTGTAATTACCTTAACAAGCTCCAACTGTTTTTATTCTCAGAAGCGTTTACTCCCTGATATACAGCTGCCTACCCCCTTCGTAAGTGCATTCCTAAATGAGCTTTTTCTCTGTTCCCTCACCACAATCAGATTCTTTTGGGGAGTTACCAGTGCACAGTAACCATACCAGGAAATACTTAATTTATTAAGCTACTGCTTTTCTAAATCTCAGAGGAGATATTTACTGATATACAGCTACCTACGCAGCATGTTCATGTCGTTCCTAAATGAGCTTTTATCTCTCCCCCTCACCACAAATCAGATTCTTCTGAGGAGTTCCCAGTACATTATCCTTTCCCCTGTGTAATTACTTAACAAGCTCCAGCTGTTTTTATTCTCAGAAGGTTTACTCCCTGATATACAGCTGCCTACCCCTTTCGTAAGTGAAATTCCTAAATGAGCTTTTGTCTCTGTTCCCTCACCACAATCAGATTCTTTTGGGGAGTTACCAGTACATAACCAAACCAGGAAGTACTTAATTATTAAGCTACTGATTTTCTTAATCTCAGTGGGATATTTACTGATATACAGCTACCTATGCAGCATGTTCATGTCGTTCCTAAATGAGCTTTTATCTCTCCCCCTCATCACAAATCTGATTCTACTCAGGAGTTCCCAGTACATTATCCTTTCCCATGTGTAATTACCTTAACAAGCTCCAGCTGTTTTTATTCTCAGAATGTTTACTCCCTGATATTCAGCTGCCTACCCCCTTCGAAAGTGCAGGTCCTAAATGAGCTTTTTTCTCTGTTCCCTCACCACATCCAGATTCTTTTGGGGAGTTACCAGTACAGTGACCATAACAGGAAGTACTTAATTTATTAAGCTACTGCTTTTCTTAATCTCAGTGGATTTATTTACTGATAAACAGCTACCTACGCAGCATGTTCATGTCGTTCCTAAATGAGCTTTTTTCTCTGTTCCCTCACCACAATCCAGATTCTTTTGGGGAGTTACCAGTACAGTATCCATACCAGGAAGTACTTAATCTTAAGCTACTGCTTTTCTTAATCTCAGTGGAGATATTTACTGATAAACAGCTACCCCCTTCGTATGCAGCATGCATGTCGTTCCTAAATGAGCTTTTTTCTCTCTCCCTCACCACAATCAGATTCTTTTGGAGGAGTACCAGTACATTATCCATCCCCTGTGTAATTACCTTAAGCTCCAGCTGCTTTTCTTATTCTCAGAAGCTACTCCCTGATATACAGCTACCTATGCCATGTTCATGCAGGTCCTAAATGAGCTTTTTTCTCTGTTCCCTCACCACAATCCAGATTCTTTTGGGGAGTTACCAGTACAGTAACCATACCAGGAAGTACTTAATTTATTAAGCTACTGCTTTTCTTAATCTCAGTGGAGATATTTACTGATAAACAGCTACGTATGCAGCATGTTCATGTCGTTCCTAAATGAGCTTTTATCTCTCTCCCCTCACCACAAATCAGATTCTGCTGAGGAGTTCCCAGTACATTATCCTTTCCCTGTGTAATTACCTTACAAGCTCCAGCTGTTTTTATTCTCAGAAGCGATACTCCCTGATAAACAGCTGCCTACCCCGTTCGTAATTGCAGGTCCTAAATGAGCTTTTCTCTGTTCCCTCACCACAATCCAGATTCTTTTGGGGAGTTACCAGTACAGTAACCATACCAGGAAGTACTTAATTTATTAAGCTACTGCTTTTCTTAATCTCAGTGAGATATTTACTGATAAACAGCTACCTACGCAGCATGTTCATGTCGTTCCTAAATGAGCTTTTATCTCTCTCCCTCACCACAAATCAGATTCTTCTGAGGAGTTCCCAGTACATTATCCTTTCCCCTGTGTAATTGACCTTAACAAGCTCCAGCTGTTTTTATTCTCAGAAGGTTTACTCCCTGATATACAGCTGCCTACCCCCTTCGTAAGTGCAGGTCCTAAATGAGCTTTTTTCTCTGTTCCCTCACCACAATCCAGATTCTTTTGGGGAGTTACCAGTACATAACCATACCAGGAAGTACTTAATTTATTAAACTACTGCTTTTCTTAATCTCAGTGGAGATATTTACTGATAAACAGCTACCTACGCAGCACGTTCATGTCGTTCCTAAATGAGCTTTTATCTCTCTCCCCTCACCACAAATCAGATTCTTCTGAGGAGTTCCCAGTACATTATCCTTTCCCCTGTGTAATTAACTTTACAAGCTCCGGCTGTTTTTATTCTCAGAAGGTTTACTCCCTGATATACAGCTGGCTACCCCCTTCGTAAGTGCAGGTCCTAAATGAGCTTTTTTCTCTGTTCCCTCACCACAATCCAGATTCTTTGGGAGTTACCAGTACAGTAACCATACAAGGACGTACTTAATTTAAGCTACTGCTTTTCTTAATCTAGTGGAGATATTTACTGATAAACAGCTACCTACGCAACATGTTCATGTCGTTCCTAAATGAGCTTTTTTCTCTGTTCCCTCACCACAATCCAGATTCTTTTGGGGAGTTACCAGTACAGTATCCATACCAGGAAGTTCTTCAATTTATTAAGCTACTGCTTTTCTTAATCTCAGTGGAGATATTTACTGATAAACAGCTACCTATGCAGCATGTTCATGTTGTTCCTAAATGAGCTTTTATCTCTCTCCCTCACCACAAATCAGATTCTTCTGAGGAGTTCCCAGTACATTATCCTTTCCCCTGTGTAATTACCTTAACAAGCTCCAGCTGTTTTTATTCTCAGAAGCGATACTCCCTGATATACAGCTGCCTACCCCCATCGTAATTTCAGGTCTAAATGAGCTTTTTTCTCTGTTCCCTCACCACAATCCAGATTCTTTTGGGGAGTTACCAGTACAGTAACCATACCAGGAAGTACTTATTTACTAAGCTACTGCTTTTCTTAATCTCGTGGAGATATTTACTGATAACAGCTACCTACGCAGCATCTTCATGTCGTTCCTAAATGAGCTTTTTTCTCTCTCCCTCACCACAAATCAGATTCTACTGAGGAGTTCCCAGTACATTATCCTTTCCCCTGTGTAATTACCTTAACAAGCTCCAGCTGTTTTTATTCTCAGAAGCGATACTCCCTGATATACAGCTGCCTACCCCCTTCGTAATTTCAGGTCCTAAATGAGCTTTTTTCTCTGTTCCCTCACCACAATCCAGATTCTTTTGGGGAGTTACCAGTACAGTAACCATACCAGGAAGTACTTAGTTTACTAAGCTACTGCTTTTCTTAATCTCAGTGGAGATATTTACTGATAACAGCTACTACGCAGAATCTTCATGTCGTTCCTAAATGAGCTTTTTTCTCTCTCCCCTCACCACAAATCAGATTCTTCTGAGGAGTTCCAGTACATTATCCTTTCCCTGTGTAATTACCTTAACAAGCTCCAGCTGTTTTTATTCTCAGAAGTTTACTCCCTGATATACAGCTGCCTACCCCCTTCGTAAGTGCAGGTCCTAAATGAGCTTTTTTCTCTGTTCCCTCACCACAATCCAGATTCTTTTGGGGAGTTACCCAGTACAGTAACCATACCAGGAAGTACTTAATTTATTAAGCTACTGCTTTCTTAATCTCAGTGGAGATATTTACTGATAAACAGCTACCTACGCTGCATGTTCATGTCGTTCCTAAATGAGCTTTTTTCTCTCTCCCTCACCACAATCCAGATTCTTTGGGAGTTACCAGTACAGTATCCATACCTGTGTAATTTATTAAGCTACTGTTTTTAATCTCAGAGATATTTACTGATAAACAGCTACCCCCTTCAGCATAAGTCATGTCGTTCCTAAATGAGCTTTTTTCTCTCTCCCTCACCACAAATCAGATTCTTTTAGGAGTTCCCAGTACATTATCCTTTCCCCTGTGTAAGTACCTTAACAAGCTAGCTGCCTTTTTATTCTCAGTGGAGATGTTTACTGATAAACAGCTACCTACGCAGCTTCGTAAGTGCAGGTCCTAAATGAGCTTTTTTCTCTGTTCCCTCACCACAATCCAGATTCTTTTGGGGAGTTACCAGTACAGTAACCATACCAGGAAGTACTTAATTTATTAAGCTACTGCTTTTCTTAATCTCATTGAGATATTTACTGATAAACAGCTACCTACGCAGCATGTTCATGTCGTTCCTAAATGAGCTTTTATCTCTCTCCCCTCACCACAAATCAGATTCTTCTGAGGAGTTCCCAGTACATTATCCTTTCCCCTGTGTAATTACCTTAACAAGCTCCAGCTGTTTTTATTCTCAGAAGGTTTACTCCCTGATATACAGCTGCCTACCCCCTTCGTAAGTGCAGGTCCTAAATGAGATTTTTTCTCTGTTCCCTCACCACAATCCAGATTCTTTTGGGGAGTTACCAGTACAGTAACCATACCAGGAAGTACTTAATTTATTAAGCTACTGCTTTTCTTAATCTCAGTGGAGATATTTACTGATAAACAGCTACCTACGCAGCATGTTCATGTCGTTCCTAAATGAGCTTTTATCTCTCTCCCCTCACCACAAATCAGATTCTTCTGAGGAGTTCCCAGTACATTATCCTTTCCCCTGTGTAATTACCTTAACAAGCTCCAGCTGTTTTTATTCTCAGAAGGTTTACTCCCTGATATACAGCTGCCTACCCCCTTCGTAAGTGCAGGTCCTAAATGAGCTTTTTTCTCTGTTCCCTCACCACAATCCAGATTCTTTTGGGGAGTTACCAGTACAGTAACCATACCAGGAAGGTCTTAATTTATTTAGCTACTGCTTTTCTTAATCACAGTGGAGATATTTACTGATAAACAGCTACCTATGCAGCATTTTCATGTCGTTCCTAAATGAGCTTATATCTATATCCCCTCACCACAAATCAGATTCTTCTGGGGAGTTCCCAGTACATTATCCTTTCCCCTGTGTAATTACCTTAACAAGCTCCAGCTGTTTTTATTCTCAGAAGTTTTACTCCCTGATATACAACTGCCTCCCCCTTCGTAAGTGCAGGTCCTAAATGAGCTTTTTTCTCTGTTTCCTCACCACAATCCAGATTCTTTTGGGGAGTTACCAGTACAGTAACCATACGAGGAAGTACTTAATTTATTAAGCTACTGCTTTTCTTAATCTCTGTGGAAATATTTACTGATAAACAGCTACTTACGCAGCATGTTCATGTCGTTCCTAAATGAGCTTTTATCTCTCTCCCCTCACCACAAATCAGATTCTTCTGAGGAGTTCCCAGTACATTATCCTTTCCCCTGTGTAATTACCTTAACAAGCTCCAGCTGTTTTTATTATCAGAAGGTTAACTCCCTGATATACAACTGCCTACACCCTTCGTAAGTGCAGGTCCTAAATGAGCTTTTTTCTCTGTTCCCTCACCACAATCCAGATTCTTTTGGGGAGTTACCAGTACAGTAACCATACCAGGAAGTACTTAATTTATTAAGCTACTGCTTTTCTTAATCTCAGTGGAGACAGCATGTTCATGTCGTTCCTAAATGTGCTTTTGTCTCTATCCCCTCACCACAAATCAGATTCTTCTGAGGACTTCCCAGTACATTATCCTTTCCCCTGTGTAATTACCTTAACAAGCTCCAGCTGTTTTTATTCTCAGAAGGTTTACTCCCTGATATACAGCTGCCTACCCCCTTCGTAAGTGCAGGTCCTAAATGAGCTTTTTTCTCTGTTCACTCACCACAATCCAGATTCTTTTGGGGAGTTACCAGTATAGTAACCATACCAGGAAGTACTTAATTTATTAAGCTACTGCTTTTCTTAATCTCAGTGTAGATATTTACTGATAAACAGCTACCTACGCAGCATGTTCATGTCGTTCCTAAATGAGCTTTTATCTCTCTCCCCTCACCACAAATCAGATTCTTCTGAGGAGTTCCCAGTACATTATCCTTTCCCCTGTGTAATTACCTTAACAAGCTCCAGCTGTTTTTATTCTCAGAAGGTTTACTCCCTGATATACAGCTGCCTACCCCCTTTGTAAGTGCAGGTCCTAAATGAGCTTTTTTCTCTGTTCCCTC
Organism: Perognathus longimembris pacificus; assembly: GCF_023159225.1. NCBI lineage: Eukaryota > Metazoa > Chordata > Mammalia > Rodentia > Heteromyidae > Perognathus > Perognathus longimembris. The sequence goes on along the minus strand of NW_025956165.1, from coordinate 16,048 downwards.
ACCACAATCCAGATTCTTTTGGGGAGTTACCAGTACAGTAACCATACCAGGCAGTACTTAATTTATTAAGCTACTGCTTTTCTTAATCTCAGTGGAGATATTTACTGATAAACAGCTACCTACGCAGCATGTTCATGTCGTTCCTAAATGAGCTTTTATCTCTCTCCCCTCACCACAATTCAGATTCTTCTGAGGAGTTCCCAGTACATTATCCTTTCCCCTGTGTAATTACCTTAACAAGCTCCAGCTTTTTTTATTCTCAGAAGGTTTACTCCGTGATATACAGCTGCCTAACCCCTTCATAAGTGCAGGTCCTAAATGAGCTTTTTTCTCTGTTCCCTCACCACAATGCAGATTCTTTTGGGGAGTTACCAGTACAGTAACCATACCAGGCAGTACTTAATATATTAAGCTACTGCTTTTCTTAATCTCAGTGGAGATATTTACTGATAAACAGCTACCTACGCAGCATGTTCATGTCGTTCCTAAATGAGCTTTTACCTCTCTCCCCTCTCTACAAATCAGATTCTTCCGAGGAGTTCCCAGTACATTATCCTTTCCCCTGTGTAATTACCTTAACAAGCTCCAGCTGTTTTTATTCTCAGAAGGTTTACTCCCTGATATACAGCTGCCTACCCCTTCGTAAGTGCAGGTCCTAAATGAGCTTTTTTCTCTGTTCCCTCACCACAATCCAGATTCTTTTGGGGAGTTACCAGTACAGTAACCATCCCAGGAAGGTCTTAATTTATTTTGCTACTGCTTTTCTTAATCACAGTGGAGATATTTACTGATAAACAGCTACCTACGCAGCATTTTCATGTCGTTCCTAAATGAGCTTATATCTATATCCCCTCACCACAAATCAGATTCTTCTGAGGAGTTCCCAGTACATTATCCTTTCCCCTGTGTAATTACCTTAACAAGCTCCAGCTGTTTTTATTATCAGAAGGTTAACTCCCTGATATACAACTGCCTACACCCTTCGTAAGTGCAGGTCCTAAATGAGCTTTTTTCTCTGTTCCCTCACCACAATCCAGATTCTTTTGGGAATTACCAGTACAGTAACCATACCAGGAAGTACTTAATTTATTACGCTACTGCTTTTCTTAATCTCAGTGGAGACAGCATGTTCATGTCGTTCCTAAATGAGCTTTTGTCTCTATCCCCTCACCACAAATCAGATTCTTCTGAGGAGTTCCCAGTACATTATCCTTTCCCCTGTGTAATTACCTTAACAAGCTCCAGCTGTTTTTATTCTCAGAAGGTTTACTCCCTGAGATACAGCTGCCTACCCCCTTCGTAAGTGCAGGTCCTAAATGAGCTTTTTTCTCTGTTCCCTCACCACAATCCAGATTCTTTTGGGGAGTTACCAGTACAGTGACCATACCAGGAAGTACTTAATTTATTAAGCTACTGCTTTTCTTAATCTCAGTGGAGATATTTACTGATAAACAGCTACCTACGCAGCATGTTCATGTCGTTCCTAAATGAGCTTTTATCTCTCTCCCCTCACCACAAATCAGATTCTTCTGAGGAGTTCCCAGTACATTATCCTTTCCCCTGTGTAATTACCTTAACAAGCTCCAGCTGTTTTTATTCTCAGAAGGTTTACTCCCTGATATACAGCTGCCTACCCCCTTCGTAAGTGCAGGTCCTAAATGAGTTTTTTCTCTGTTCCCTCACCACAATCCAGATTCTTTTGGGGAGTTACCAGTACAGTAACCATACCAGGAAGAACTTAATTTATTAAGCTACTGCTTCTCTTAATCTCAGTGTAGATATTTAATGATAAACAGCTACGGATGCAGCATGTTCATGTCGTTCCTAAATGAGCTTTTATCTCTCTCCCCTCACCACAAATCAGATTCTTCTGAGGAGTTCCCAGTACATTATCCTTTCCCCTGTGTAATTACCTTAACAAGCTCCAGCTGTTTTTATTCTCAGAAGGTTTACTCCCTGATATACAGCTGCCTACCCCCTTCGTAATGCAGGTCCTAAATGAGCTTTTTTCTCTGTTCCCTCACCACAATCCAGATTCTTTTGGGGAGTTACCAGTACAGTAACCATACCAGGAAGTACTTAATTTATTAAGCTACTGCTTTTCTTAATCTCAGTGGAGACAGCATGTTCATGTCGTTCCTAAATGAGATTTTGTCTGTATCCCCTCACCACAAATCAGATTCTTCTGAGGAGTTCCCAGTACATTATCCTTTCCCCTGTGTAATTACCTTAACAAGCTCCAGCTGTTTATATTCTCAGAAGGTTTACTCCCTGATATACAGCTGCCTACCCCCTTCGTAAGTGAAGGTCCTAAATGAGCTTTTTTCTCTGTTCCCTCACCACAATCCAGATTCTTTTGGGGAGTTACCAGTACAGTAACCATACCAGGCAGTACTTAATTTATTAAGCTACTGCTTTTCTTAATCTCAGTGGAGATATTTACTGATAAACAGCTACCTACGCAGCATGTTCATGTCGTTCCTAAATGAGCTTTTATCTCTCTCCCCTCACCACAATTCAGATTCTTCTGAGGAGTTCCCAGTACATTATCCTTTCCCCTGTGTAATTACCTTAACAAGCTCCAGCTTTTTTTATTCTCAGAAGGTTTACTCCCTGATATACAGCTGCCTACCCCCTTTCTAAGTGCAGGTCCTAAATGAGCTTTTTTCTCTGTTCCCTCACCACAATCCAGATTCTTTTGGGGAGTTACCAATACAGTAACCATACCAGGAAGTACTTAATTTATTAAGCTACTGCTTTTCTTAATCTCAGTGGAGATATTTACTGATAAACAGCTACCTACGCAGCATGTTCATGTCGTTCCTAAATGAGCTTTTATCTCTCTCCCCTCTCTACAAATCAGATTCTTCTGAAGAGTTCCCAGTATATTATCCTTTCCCCTGGGTAATTACCTTAACAAGCTCCAGCTGTTTTTATTCTCAGAAGGTTTACTCCCTGATATACAGCTGCCTAACCCCTTCGTAAGTGCAGGTCCTAAATGAGCTTTTTTCTCTTTTCCCTCACCACAATCCAGATTTTTTAAGGGAGTTATCAGTACAGTAACCATACCAGGAAGTACTTAATTTATTAAGCTACTGCTTTTCTTAATCTCAGTGGAGATATTTACTGATAAACAGCTACCTACGCAGCATGATCATGTCGTTCCTAAATGAGCTTTTATCTCTCTCCCCTCACCACAAATCAGATTCTTCTAGGGAGTTCCCAGTACATTACTGCTTTTCTTAATCTCAGTGGAGATATTTACTGATAAACAGCTACGTACGCAGCATGTCATGTCATTCCTAAATGAGCTTTTATCTCTCTCCCCTCACCACAAATCAGATTCTTCTGAGGAGTTCCCAGTACATTATCCTTTCCCATGTGTAATTACCTTAACAAGCTCCAGCTGTGTTTATTCTCAGAAGGTTTACGCCCTGATATACAGCTGCCTACCCCCTTCGTAAGTGCAGGTCCTAAATGAGATTTTTTCTCTGTTCCCTCACCACAATCCAGATTCTTTTGGGGAGTTACCAGTACAGTAACCATACCAGGAAGTACTTAATTTATTAAGCTACTGCTTTTCTTAATCTCAGTGGAGATATTTACTGATAAACAGCTATGTACGCAGCATGTTCATGTCGTTCCTAAAGGAGCTTTTATCTCTCTCCCCTCACCACAAATCAGATTCTTCTGAGCAGTTCCCAGTACATTATCCTTTCCCCTGTGTAATTACCTTAACAAGCTCCAGCTGTTTTTATTCTCAGAAGGTTTACTCCCTATTATACAGCTGCCTACCCCCTTCGTAAGTGCAGGTGCTAAATGAGCTTTTTTCTCTGTTCCCTCATCACAATCCAGATTCTTTGGGGTGTTACCAGTACAGTAACCATACCAGGAAGTGCTTAATTCATTAAGCTACTTCTTTTCTTAATCTCAGTAGAGATATTTACTGATAAACAGGTACCTACGCAGCATGTTCATGTCGTTCCTAAATGAGCTTTTATCTCTCTCCCCTCACCACAAATAAGATTCTTCTGAGGAGTTCTCAGTACATTATCCTTTCCCCTGTGTAATTACCTTAACAAGCTCCAGCTGTTTTTATTCTCAGAAGTTTTACTCCCTGATATACAGTTGCCTACCCACTTCGTAAGTGCAGGTCCTAAATGAGCTTTTTTCTCTGTTCCCTCACCACAATCCAGATTCTTTTGGGAGTTACCAGTACAGTATCCATATCAGGAAGTACTTAATTTATTAAGCTACTGCTTTTCTTAATCTCAGTGGAGATGTTTACTGATAAACAGCTATGTACCCAGCAAGTTCATGTCGTTCCTAAATGAGCTTTTATCTCTCTCCCCTCACCACAAATCAGATTCTTCTGAGGAGTTCCCAGTACATTATCCTTTCCCATGTGTAATTACCTTAACAAGCTCCAGCTGTTTTTATTCTCAGAAGGTTTACGCCCTGATATACGGAGGCATACACCCTTCGTAAGTGCAGGTCCTAAATGAGCTTTTTTCTCTGTTCCCTCACCACAATCCAGATTCTTTTGGGGAGTTACCAGTACAGTAATCATACCAGGAAGTACTTAATTTATTAAGCTACTGCTTTTCTTAATCTCAGTGGAGATATTTACTGATAAACAGCTACCTACGCAGCATGTTCATGTCGTTCCTAAAGGAGCTTTTATCTCTCTCCCCTCACCACAAATCAGATTCTTCTGAGGAGTTCCCAGTACATTATCCTTTCCCCTGTGTAATTACCTTAACAAGCTCCAGCTGTTTTTATTCTCAGAAGGTTTACTCCCTGATATACAGCTGCCTACCCCCTTCGTAAGTGCAGGTCATAAATGAGCTTTATTCTCTGTTCCCTCAACACAATCCAGATTCTTTTCGGGAGTTACCAGTGAAGTAACCATACCAGGAAGTACTTAATTTATTAAGCTACTGCTTTTCTTAATCTCAGTGGAGATATTTACCGATCAGCAGCTACCTACGCAGCATGTTCATGTCGTTCCTAAATGAGCTTTTATCTCTCTCCCCTCACCACAAATCAGATTCTTCTGAGGAGTTCCCAGTACATTATCCTTTCCCCTGTGTAATTACCTTAACAAGCTCCAGCTGTTTTTATTCTCAGAAGGTTTACTCCCTGATATACAGCTGCCTACCCCCTTAGTAAGTGCAGGTCATAAATGAGTTTTTTCTCTGTACCCTCAACACAATCCAGATTCTTTTGGGGAGTTACCAGTGCAGTAACCATACCAGGAAGTACTTAATTTATTAAGCTACTGCTTTTCTTAATCTCAGTGGAGATATTTACCGATCAGCAGCTACCTACGCAGCATGTTCATGTCGTTCCTAAATGAGCTTTTATCTCTCGCCCCTCACCACAAATCAGATTCTTCTGAGGAGTTCCCAGTACATTATCCTTTCTCCTGTATAATTACCTTAACAAGCTCCAGCTGTTTTTATTCTCAAAAGTTTTACTCCCTGATATACAGCTGCCTACCCCCTTCGTAAGTGCAGGACCTAAATAAGATTTTTTGTCTGTTCCCTCACCACAATCCAGATTCTTTTGGGGAGTGACCAGTACAGTATCCATACAGGGAGTACTTAGTTTATTAAGCTACTGCTTTTCTTAATCTCAGTGGAGATATTTACTGATAAACAGCTACGTATGCAGCATGTTCATTTCGTTCCTAAATGAGCTTTAATCTCTCTCCCCTCACTACAAATCAGATTCTTCTGAGGAATTCCCAGTACATTATCCTTTCCCCTGTGTAATTACCTTAACAAGATCCAGCTGTTTTTATTCTCAGAAGGTTTACTCCCTGATATACAGCTGCCTACCCCCTTCGTAAGTGCAGGTCCTAAATGAGCTTTTTCTCTGTTCCCTCACCACAATCCAGATTCTTTTGGGGAGTTACCAGTACAGTAACCATACCAGGAATTACTTAATTTATTAAGCTACTGCTTTTCTTAATCTCATTGGAGATATTTACTGATAAACAGCTACATACGCAGCATGTTCATGTCGTTCCTATATGAGCTTTTATCTCTCTCTCCTCACCACAAATCAGATTCTTCTGAGGAGTTCCCAGTACATTATCCTTTCCCGTGTGTAATTACCTTAACAAGCTCCAGCTGTTTTTATTCTCAGAAGGTTTACTCCCTGATATACAGCTGCCTACCCCCTTCTTAAGTGCAGGTCCTAAATGAGCTTTTTTCTCAGTTCCCTCACCACAATCCAGATTCTTTGGGGAGTTACCAGTACAGTAACCATACCAGGAAGTACTTAATTTATTAAGCTACTGCTTTTCTTAATGTCAGTGGAGATATTTACTCATAAACAGTTACCTACGCAGCATGTCCATTTCGTTCCTAAATGAGCTTTTATCTCTCTCCCCTCAGCACAAATCAGATTCTTCTGAGGAATTCCCAGTACATTATCCTTTCCCCTGTGTAATTACCTTAACAAGCCCCAGCTGTTTTTATTCTCAGAAGGTTTACTCCCTGATATACAGCTACCTACCCCCTTCGTAAGTGCAGGTCCTAAATGAGCTTTTTTCTCTGTTCCCTCACCACAATCCAGGTTCTTTTTGGGAGTTACCAGTACAGTAACCATACCAGGAAGTACTTAATGTATTGAGATACTGCTTTTCTTAATCTCAGTGGAGATATTTACTGATAAACAGCTACCTACGCAGCATGATCATGTCGTTCCTAAATGAGCTTTTATCTCTCTCCCCTCACCACAAATCAGATTCTTCTAGGGAGTTCCCAGTACATTACTGCTTTTCTTAATCTCAGTGGAGATATTTACTGATAAACTGCTACGTACGCAGCATGTCATGTCATTCCTAAATGAGCTTTTATCTCTCTCCCCTCACCACAAATCAGATTCTTCTGAGGAGTTCCCAGTACATTATCCTTTCCCATGTGTAATTACCTTAACAAGCTCCAGCTGTGTTTATTCTCAGAAGGTTTACGCCCTGATATACAGCTGCCTACCCCCTTCGTAAGTGCAGGTCCTAAATGAGATTTTTTCTCTGTTCCCTCACCACAATCCAGATTCTTTTGGGGAGTTACCAGTACAGTAACCATACCAGGAAGTACTTAATTTATTAAGCTACTGCTTTTCTTTATCTCAGTGGAGATATTTACTGATAAACAGCTATGTACGCAGCATGTTCATGTCGTTCCTAAAGGAGCTTTTATCTCTCTCCCCTCACCACAAATCAGATTCTTCTGAGGAGTTCCCAGTACATTATTCTTTCCCCTGTGTAATTACCTTAACAAGCTCCAGCTGTTTTCATTCTCAGAAGGTTTACTCCCTGATATACAGCTGCCTACCCCCTTCGTAAGTGCAGGTCCTAAATGAGCTTTTTTCTCTGTTCCCTCACCACAATCCAGATTCCTTGGGGTGTTACCAGTACAGTAACCATACCAGGAAGTGCTAAATTTATTAAGCTACTTCTTTTCTTAATCTCAGTAGAGATATTTACTGATAAACAGGTACCTACGCAGCATGTTCATGTCGTTCCTAAATGAGCTTTTATCTCTCTCCCCTCACCACAAATAAGATTCTTCTGAGGAGTTCTCAGTACATTATCCTTTCCCCTGTGTAATTACCTTAACAAGCCCCAGCTGTTTTTATTCTCAGAAGTTTTACTCCCTGATATACAGTTGCCTACCCCCTTCGTAAGTGCAGGTCCTAAATGAGCTTTTTTCTCTGTTCCCTCACCACAATCCAGATTCTTTTGGGGAGTTACCAGTACAGTATCCATATCAGGAAGTACTTAATTTATTAAGCTACTGCTTTTCTTAATCTCAGTGGAGATGTTTACTGATAAACAGCTATGTACCCAGCATGTTCATGTCGTTCCTAAATGAGCTTTTATCCCTCTCCCCTCACCACAAATCAGATTCTTCTGAGGAGTTCCCAGTACATTATCCTTTCCCATGTGTAATTACCTTAACAAGCTCCAGCTGTTTTTATTCTCAGAAGGTTTACGCCCTGATATACAGATGCATACACCCTTCGTAAGTGCAGGTCATAAATGAGCTTTTTTCTCTGTTCCCTCAACACAATCCAGATTCTTTTGGGGAGTTACCAGTGCAGTAACCATACCAGGAAGTACTTAATTTATTAAGCTACTGCTTTTCTTAATCTCAGTGGAGATATTTACTGATCAGCAGCTACCTACGCACCATGTTCATGTCGTTCCTAAATGTGCTTTTATCTCTCGCCCCTCACCACAAATCAGATTCTTCTGAGGAGTTCCCAGTACATTATCCTTTCTCCTGTATAATTACCTTAACAAGCTCCAGCTGTTTTTATTCTCAAAAGTTTTACTCCCTGATATACAGCTGCCTACCCCCTTCGTAAGTGCAGGTCCTAAATAAGCTTTTTTGTCTGTTCCCTCACCACAATCCAGATTCTTTTGGGGAGTGACCAGTACAGTATCCATACAGGGAGTACTTAGTTTATTAAGCTACTGCTTTTCTTAATCTCAGTGGAGATATTTACTGATAAACAGCTACGTATGCAGCATGTTCATTTTGTTCCTAAATGAGCTTTTATCTCTCTCCCCTCACTACAAATCAGATTCTTCTGAGGAATTCCCAGTACATTATCCTTTCCCCTGTGTAATTACCTTAACAAGCTCCAGCTGTTTTTATTCTCAGAAGGTTTACTCCCTGATATACAGCTGCCTACCCCCTTCGTAAGTGCAGGTCCTAAATGAGCTTTTTTCTCTGTTCCCTCACCACAATCCAGATTCTTTTGGGGAGTTACCAGTACAGTAACCATACCAGGTAGTACTTAATTTATTAAGCTACTGATTTTCTTAATCTCAGTGGATTTATTTACTGATAAACAGCTACCTACGCAGGATGTTCATGTCGTTCTTAAATGAGCTTTTATCTCTCTCACCTAACCACAAATCTGATTCTTCTGAGGAGTTCCCAGTACATTATCCTTTCCCCTGTGTAATTACCTTAACAAGCTCCAACTGTTTTTATTCTCAGAAGGTTTACTCCCTGATATACAGCTGCCTACCCCCTTCGTAAGTGCAGGTCCTAAATGAGCTTTTTTCTCTGTTCCCTCACCACAATCCAGATTCTTTTGGGGAGTTACCAGTACAGTAACCATACCAGGATGTACTTAATTTATTAAGCTACTGCTTTTCTTAATCTCAGTGGAGCTATTTACTGATAAACAGCTACCTAGGCAGCATGTTCATGTCGTTCCTAAATGACTTTTTTCTCTGTTCCCTCACCACAATCCAGATTCTTTTGGGGAGTTACCAGTACAGTAACCATACCAGGAAGTACTTAATTTATTAAGCTACTGCTTTTCTTAATCTCAGTGGAGATATTTACTGATAAACAGCTACCTACTCAGCATGTTCATGTCGTTCCTAAATGAGTTTTTATCTCTCTCCCCTCACCACAAATCAGATTGTTCTGAGGAGTTCCCAGTACATTATCCTTTCCCCTGTGTAATTACCTTAAGAAGCTCCAGCTGTTTTTATTCTCAGAAGGTTTACTCCCTGATATACAGCTGCCTACCCCCTTCGTAAGTGCAGGTCTTAAATGAGCTTTTTTCTCTGTTCGCTCACCACAATCCAGATTCTTTTGGGGAGTTACCAGTACAGTAACCATACCAGGAAGTACTTAATTTATTAAGCTACTGCTTTTCTTATTCTCAGTGGAGATATTTACTGATAAACAGCTACCTACGCAGCATGTTCATGTCGTTCCTAAATGAGCTTTTATCTCTCTCCCCTCATCACAAATCAGATTCTTCTGAGGAGTTCCCAGTACATTATTCTTTCCCCTTTGTAATTACCTTAACAAGCTCCAGCTGTTTTTATTCTCAGAAGGTTTACTCCCTGAAATACAACTGCCTACCCCCTACGTAAGTGCATGTCCTAAATGACCTTTTTGCTCTGGTCCCTCACCACAATCCAGATTCTTTTGGGGAGTTACCAGTACAGTCTCCATACCAGGAAGTACTTAATGTATTAAGCTACTGCTTTCCTAATCTCAGTGGAGATATTTACTGATAAACAGCTACCTACGCATCATGTTCATGTCGTTCCAAAATGAGCTTTTATCTCTCTCCCGTCACCACAAATCTATTTCTACTGAGGAGTTCCCAGTACATTATCCTTTCCCCTGTGTAATTACCTTAAGAAGCTCCAGGTGTTTTTATTCTCAGAAGGTTTACTCCCTGATATACAGCTGCCTAACCCCTTCGTAAGTGCAGGTCCTAAATGAGCTTTTTTCTCTCTTCCCTCACCACAATCCAGATTCTTTTGGAGAGTTACCAGTAAAGTAACCATACCAGGAAGTACTTAATTTATTAAGCTACTGCTTTTGTTAATCTCAGTGGAGATATTTACTGATAAACAGCTACCTACGCAGCATGTTTATGTCGTTCCTAAATGAGCTTTTTTCGCTGTTCCCTCACCACAATCCAGATTCTTTTGGGGAGTTAGCAGTACAGTATCCATACCAGGAAGTACTTAATTTATTAAGCTACTGCTTTTCTTAATCTCAGTGGAGATATTTACTGATAAACAGCTACGTATGCAGCATGTTCATGTTGTTCCTAAATGAGCTTTTATCTCTCTCCCCTCACCACAAATCAGATTCTTCTGAGGAGTTCCCAGTACATTATCCTTTCCCCTGTGTAATTACCTTAACAAGCTCCAGCTGTTTTTATTGTCAGAAGTTTTACTCCCTGATATACAGTGCCTACTCCCTTCGTAAGTGCAGGTCCTAAATGAGCATTTTCTCTGTTCCCTCACCACAATCCAGATTCTTTTGGGGAGTTACCAGTACAGTAACCATACCAGGAAGTACTTAATTTATTAAGCTACTGCTTTTCTTAATCTCAGTGGAGCTATTTACTGATAAACAGCTACCTACGCAGCATGTTCATGTCGTTCCTAAATGACCTTTTTTCTCTGTTCCCTCACCACAATCCAGATTCTTTTGGGGAGTTCAGAGTACAGTATCCATACCAGGAAGTACTTAATTTATTAAGCTACTGCTCTTCTTAATCTCAGTGGAGATATTTACTGATAAACAGCTACGTATGCAACATGTTCATGTCGTTCCTAAATGAGCTTTTTTCTCTCTCCCCTCACCACAAATCAGATTCTTCTGAGGAGTTCCCAGTACATTATCCTTTCCCCTGTGTAATTACCTTAACAAGCTCCAGCTGTTTTTACTCTCAGAAGCAATACTCCCTGATATACAGCTGCCTACCCCCTTCGTAAGTGCAGGTCCTAAATGAGCTTTTTTCTCTGTTCCCTCACCGCAATCCAGATTCTTTTGGGGAGTTACCAGTACAGTAACCATACCAGGAAGTACATAATTTACTAAGCTACTGCTTTTCTTAATCTCAGTGGAGATATTTACTGATAAACACCTACATTCGCAGCATGTTCATGTCGTTCCTAAATGAGCTTTTATCTCTCTCCCCTCACCACAAATCAGATTCTTCTGAGGAGTTCCCAGTACATTATCCTTTCCCCCGTGTAATTACCTTAACAAGCTCCAGCTGTTTTTTTTCTCAGAAGGTTTACTCCCTGATATACAGCTGCCTACCCCCTTCGTAAGTGCAGGTCCTAATTGAGCTTTTTTCCCTGTTCCCTCACCAAAATCCAGATTCTATTGGGGAGTTACCAGTACAGTAACCATACCAGGAAGCACTTAATTTATTAAGCTACTGCTTTTCTTAATCTCAGTGGAGTTATTTACTAATAAACAGCTACCTACGCAGCATGTTCATGTCGTTCCTAAATGAGCTTTAATCTCTCTCCCCTCACCAAATATCAGATTCTTCTGAGGAGTTCCCAGTACATTATGCTTTCCCCTGTGTAATTACCTTAACAAGCTCCAGCTGTTTTTATTCTCAGAAGGTTTACTCCCTGATATACTGCTGCCTACCCCCTTCGTAAGTGCAGGTCATAAATGAGCTTTTTTCTCTGTTCCCTCACCACAATCCAGATTCTTTTGGGGAGTTACCAGTACAGTAACCATACCAGGAAGTACTTAATTTATTAAGCTACTGCTTTTCTTAATCTCAGTGGAGATATTTAATGATAAACAGCTACCTACGCAGCATGTTCATGTCGTTCCTAAATGAGCTTTTATCTCTCTCCCCTCATCACAAATCAGATTCTTCTGAGGAGTTCCCAGTACATTATCCTTTCCCCTGTGTAATTACCTTAACAAGCTCCAGCTGTTTTTATTCTCAGAAGGTTTACTCCCTGATATACATCTGCCTACCCCCTTCGTAAGTGCAAGGCCTAAATGTGCTTTTTTCTCTGTTTCCTCATCACAATCCAGATTCATTTGGGGAGTTACCAGTACAATAACCATACCAGGAAGTACTTAATTTATTAAGCTACTGCTTTTCTTAATGTCAGTGGAGATATTTACTGATAAACAGCTACCTACGCAGCATGTTCATGTCGTACCTAAATGAGCTTTTATCTCTCTCCCCTCACCACAAATCAGATTCTTCTGAGGAGTTCCCAGTACATTATCCTTTCCCCTGTGTAATTACCTTAACAAGCTCCAGCTGTTTTTACTGTCAGAAGTTTTACTCCCTGATATACAGTGCCTACCCCCTTCGTAAGTGCAGGTCCTAAATGAGCATTTTCTCTGTTCCCTCACCACAATCCAGATTCTTTTGGGGAGTTACCAGTACAGTAACCATACCAGGAAGTACTTAATTTATTAAGCTACTGCTTTTCTTAATCTCAGTGGAGCTATTTACTGATAAACAGCTACCTATGCAGCATGTTCCTGTCGTTCCTAAATGACCTTTTTTCTCTGTTCCCTCACCGCAATCCAGATTCTTTTGGGGAGTTACCAGTACAGTATCCATACCAGGAAGTACTTAATTTATTAAGCTACTGCTTTTCTTAATCTCAGTGGAGATATTTACTGATAAACAGCTACCTACGCAGCATGTTCATGTCGTTCCTAAATGAGCTTTTATCTCTCTCCCCTCACCCCAAATCAGATTCTTCTGAGGTGTTCCCAGTACATTATCCTTTGCCCTGTGTAATTACCTTAACAAGCCCCAGCTGTTTTTATCCTCAGAAGATTTACTCCCTGATATACAGCTGCCTACCCCCTTCGTAAGTGCAGGTCCTAAATGACCTTTTTTCTGTGTTCCCTCACCACAATACAGATTCTTTTGGGGAGGTACCAGTACAGTAACCATACCAGGAAGTACTTAATTTATTCAGCTACTGCTTCTCTTAATCTCAGTGGAGATATTTACTGTTAAAGAGCTACCTAGGCAGCATGTTCATGTCGTTCCTAAATGAGCTTTTATCTCTCTCGCCTCACCACAAATCAGATTCTTCTGAGGAGTTCCCAGTACATTATCCTTTCCCCTGTGTAATTACCTTAACAAGCTCCAGCTGTTTTTATTCTCAGAAGGTTTACTCCCTGATATACTGCTGCCTACCCCCTTCGTAAGTGCAGGTCATAAATGAGCTTTTTTCTCTGTTCCCTCACCACAATCCAGATTCTTTTGGGGAGTTACCAGTACAATAACCATACCAGGAAGTACTTAATTTATTAAGCTACTGCTTTTCTTAATCTCAGTGGAGATACTTACTGATAAACAGCTACCTACGCAGCATGTTCATGTCGTTCCTAAATGAGCTTTTATCTCTCTCCCCTCACCACAAATCAGATTCTTCTGAGGAGTTCCCAGTACATTATCCTTTCCCCTGTGTAATTACCTTAACAAGCTCCAGCTGTTTTTATTCTCAGAAGGTTTACTCCCTGATATACAGCTGCCTACCCCCTTCGTAAGTGCAGGTCCTAAATGAGTTTTTTCTCTGTTCCCTCACCACAATCCAGATTCTTTTGGGGAGTTACCAGTACACTAACCATACCAGGAAGTACTTAATTTATTAATCTACTGCTTTTCATAATCTCAGTGGAGATATTTCCTGATAAACAGCTACCTACGCAGCATGTTCAAGTCGTTCCTAAATGAGCTTTTATCTCTCTCCCCTCACCACAAATCAGATTCTTCTGAGGAGTTCCCAGAACATTATACTTTCCCCTGTGTAATTACCTTAACAAGCTCCAGCTGTTTTTATTCTCAGAAGGTTTACTCCCTGATATACAGCTGCCTACCCCCTTCGTAAGTGCAGGTCCTTAATGAGATCTTTTCTACGTTCCCTCACCACAATCCAGATTCTTTTGGGGAGTTACAAGTACAGTAACCATACCAGGAAGTACTTAATTTATTAAGCTACTGCTTTTCTTAATCTCAGTGGAGATATTTACTGATAAACAGCTACCTACGCAGCATGTTCATGTCGTTCCTATATGAGCTTTTATCTCTCTCCCCTCACCACAAATCAGATTCTTCTGAGGTGTTCCCAGTACATTATCCTTTGCCCTGTGTAATTACCTTAACAAGCCCCAGCTGTTTTTATCCTCAGAAGATTTACTCCCTGATATACAGCTGCCTACCCCCTTCGTAAGTGCAGGTCCTAAATGAGCTTTTTTCTCTGTTCCCTCACCACAATCCAGATTCTTTTGGGGAGTTACCAGTACACTAACCATACCAGGAAATACTTAATTTATTAAGCTACTGCTTTTCTTAATCTCAGTGGAGATATTTACTGATAAACAGCTACCTACGCAGCATGTTCATGTCGTTCCTAAATGAGCTTTTATCTCTCTCCCCTCACCACAAATCAGCTTCTTCTGAGGAGTTCCCAGTACATTATCCTTTCCCCTGTGTAATTACCTTAACAAGCTCCAGCTGTTTTTATTCTCTGAAGGTTTACTCCCTGATATACAGCTGCCTACCCCCTTCGTAAGTGCAGGTCCTAAATGAGCTTTTTTCTCTGTTCCCTCACCACAATCCAGATTCTTTTGGGGAGTTACCAGTACAGTAACCATACCAGGAAATACTTAATTTATTAAGCTACTGCTTTTCTTAATCTCAGTGGAGATATTTACTGATAAACAGCTACCTACTCAGCATGTTCATGTCGTTCCTAAATGAGCTTTTATCTCTCTCCCCTCACCACAAATCAGATTCTTCTGAGGAGTTCCCAGTACATTATCCTTTCCCCCGTGTAATTACCTTAACAAACTCCAGCTGTTTTTATTCTCAGAAGGTTTACTTCCTGATATACAGCTGCCTACCCCCTTCGTGAGTGCAGGTCCTAAATAAGCTTTTTTCTCTGTTCCATCACCACAATCCAGATTCTTTTGCGGAGTTACCAGTACAGTAACCATACCAGGAAGTACTTAATTTATTAAGCTACTGCTTTTCTTAATCTCAGTGGAGATATTTACTGATGAACAGCTACCTACGCAGCATGTTCCTATCGTTCCTAAATGAGCTTTTATCTCTCTCCCCTCACCACAAATCAGATTCTTCTGAGGAATTCCCAGTACATTATCCTTTCCCCTGTGTAATTAACTTAACAAGCTCCAGCTCTTTTTATTCTCCTAAGGTTTACTCATTGATATACTGCTGCCTACCCCCTTCGTAAGTGCAGGTCCTAAATGAGCTTTTTTCTCTGTTCCCTCACCACAATCAAGATTCTTTTGGAGAGTTACCAGTACAGTAACCATACCAGGAAGTACTTAATTTATTAAGCTACTGCTTTTCTTAATCTCAGTGGAGATATTTACTGATAAACAGCTACCTACGCAGCATGTTCATGTCGTTCCTAAATGAGCTTTTTTCTCTGTTCCCTCACCACATTCCAGATACTTTTGGGGAGTTACCAGTACAGTTTCCATACCAGGAAGTACTTAATTTATTAAGCTACTGCTTTTCTTAATCTCAGTGGAGATATTTACTAATTAACAGCTACCTACGCAGCATGTTCATGTCGTTCCTAAATGAGCTTTAATCTCTCTCCCCTCACCACAAATCAGATTCTTCTGAGGAGTTCCCAGTACATTATCCTTTCCCCTGTGTAATTACCTTAACAAGCTCCAGCTGTTTTTATTCTCAGAAGGTTTACTCCCTGATATAT
>NW_025956164.1:0-38843 GCF_023159225.1 Perognathus longimembris pacificus | reverse complement strand
TTACGTCAGCAATTTCATATTACTTATGAGGCAGCTCGTCAAATTGTAAAAACTTGTCCCAACTGTGCTACCTTCCTGCCTGTGCCCTCCAATGGCATTAACCCTCATGGTCAAGAAATTGTCGAATGGGCCAACGGTTTGTTAAAACACCAAATTTCTAAATTAAAAGGGGGGGAAACTATACCCCTTCTCTCCTGTTAATATACTTTCTCATACTTTATTCATACTAAATTTTTTAAATTTGGATTGCAATGGCCACTCCGCAGCACAGCGGTTCTGGGAAAAGAGAGAGCAAAGAGCTTTTGCTCAAGTTAAGTGGAAAGATCCTCTAACAAGTGCTTGGCACGGGCCCGATCCGGTATTGACATGGGGTCGAGGACATGTCTGTGTTTTTTCACAGGATGAAAATGATGCCCGCTGGCTACCTGAGCGTTGTGTTCGGATTGTGGAAACTCATCAGAACGGTACAAGCGCTGACCCACTGGGCTTATGTGCCAGATCCACCGATTGTGCACCCTGCGACCTGGGAGGGAGCTGAGGTGTTCGTCCATGTCAACAGATCAGGGTACGGTACAGCTCCAGACCCTTTTGTCCAACACGTTAAAATGGGAGACTTTGCAGCTTCTGGCACTGGAACCCCTTTATGTTTTACAAATGACTCCAACAGTTATATTCCAGGCTGTACTGTGATGCAATCCATAAAATATAGAATTTGGATTCCTGATAATAGTCAAGTATATAATATACAAATGACTTCATTGCCTACTGGGTTTCCTGTACATGCCAATTCTACCTCGTCCTTCATGATACCTCGCTGCATCAACTCCTCTCAAATTGTAGAATCCACGGGAGAACTGCACCCCGTAAAGTGTAGACATGATCACCCTTTTATAACCAATATTTCAGGAACTAATTCTCAGCTGATGGACTGGTCTGGAGCTAATCTCACCATAAGTTCAACCCAGGTCTGTGGTGGATGAATGGACGCCCTCAACACCATGTCTGGATGTTAGTGGCTGCTCTGAATAATATCTCCTGGCCCACTTCTACTTCTTTAAAAAATATTATGAGTTGTGTAACACCCCCTTATGCTATTATGTATGGACCTTTTAATATTTCTATAGGAGCCATGTATTTCAATGTTACCTGCACTAACTGTTCTTTTACAAATTGCTTGTATAGTGGTCTTACTGATTCTGTAATTATTATTAAGCAACCACCATTTGTTATGCTTCCTGTAAACTTATCTGAAGCTTGGTATGAAGAAACAGGTATTCAAGTGTTAAAACATTTAAAAGAACTTATGCGCCCTAGACGATTTGTAGGGCTACTAATAGCAGGAATTTTAGCCTTTATTTCCTTAGCTGCCTCTGCTGCAGCGGCTACTGTGGCTTTAACACAAAATGTGCAGACAGCTCACCATGTTAATCAGCTTGCTCATAATACCACGCAAGCCCTGCACTTTCAAGGCGGGATTGATGATAAGGTAGAACAAAAATTAGAAGCCTTGTATGAATCTTTGTTGTCTCTGGGAGAACAAATTCGTGCCTTACAAACTTTGCAACGGGTGCGCTGTCATGCTGGGTTTGACTTTATTTGTGTGACCCCCCATAAGTATAATGGGTCAAGCTATCCTTGGGAACAAGTTGTAGCACATCTAAATGGTATTTGGCACCATAATAACTTGTCCTTAGATCTCTTTCAACTCCATAGACAAATAGCCGGATTAGAACAGGCTCCGCCTTTGGACTTTAAAGTGGCAAAAACAGCAAAAGAACTGTTTAAACAACTTCAACAGTATGTCCCTTCCTTAACTAACGTTAAGGGGCTGCTAATGAAATTGCTCGGCCCAGGGATACTTTTGCTGATGGCTTGCCTATGTCTTCCTTGCATTGTACGCATATTGCAAAACTCTTTCATGAGTTTAGCCAGCCAGCTGCATAAGGTCAAGCTCCAAGTAAATGAATTTCCCCCGAGAGGAACCGCAGCCAGAGACGGGTATGAGGCGGTGCCAGCCTTAGACCGACCTAAGACAGGGCCTTCAGCACTGCTCTGAAGTTGTTCCCCAAGACGGGTAAGGCGGGCTGGGGCACCCACCCCACCTAAGACAGGCGGGTTCGCTTCTTTTAATAAAAAGACGGGGGAACTGTCAGGAGCCTAGCTAGCAGCTAAGCTCATCCTGACCTCTGGCTGTGCCGATGTCGCCAAGATGTCGGGGAGTCAAACCTGCAGCTAGGTAAATTATCACCTCTGGCTGTGCTGTTACCGCCAGGATATGCTAAAGGCAAAGTCCACAGCCACTGTCCGGAATTGCTTTGTTACCTTGTGTTTACTGTAATCAAATGTTGTAAACTTCAAAGCCTCCTTGTGTTCTGGAATTTTAACAACCCTATGCCATTCCCTGGTTCCAAAACTGCATATAAGCTGGAAGTTAAGAATAAACTGTTGCTGCAGTCTTGAGGTTCAAACTTACGGCTGGAGACCTACCGTACCCCATCTTTGTCTCTTGTCTTTTTTCTCTTGCCTAATTTTTCCTTTTCCGTATCCCTGCCGCCCCTCAGTCAGGATTTCTGTTCCCCTGCCGGCTGGCCGCGCAGGAGGGAAAAGAGAAAAAAGCTCATTTAGGACCTGCACTTACGAAGGGGGTAGGCAGCTGTATATCAGGGAGTAAACCTTCTGAGAATAAAAACAGCTGGAGATGGTTAAGGTAACTACACAGGGGAAAGGATAATGTACTGGGAACTCCTCAGAAGAATCTGATTTGTTGGGAGGGGAGAGAGATAAAAGCTCATTTAGGAACGACATGAACATACTGCGTAGGTAGCTGTTTATCAGTAAATATCTCCACTGAGATTAAGAAAAGCAGTAGCTTAATAAATTAAGTACTTCCTGGTGTGGTTACTGTACTGGTAACTCCCCAAAAGAATCTGGATTGTGGTGAGGGAACAGAGAAAAAAGCTCATTTAGGACCTGCACTTAAGAAGGGGGTAGGCAGCTATATATCAGGGAGTAAACCTTCTGAGAATAAAAACAGCTGGAGCTTGTTAAGGTAATTACACAGGGGAAAGGATAATGTACTGGGAACTCCTCAGAAGAATCTGATTTGTGGTGAGGGGAGAGAGATAAAAGCTCATTTAGGAACGACATGAACATGCTGCGTAGGTAGCTGTTTATCAGTAAATATCTCCACTGAGATTAAGAAAAGCAGTAGCTTAATAAATTAAGTACTTCCTGGTATGGTTACTGTACTGGTAACTCCCCAAAAGAATCTGGATTGGGGTGAGGGAACAGAGAAAAAAGCTCATTTAGGACCTGCACTTACGAAGGGGGTAGGCAGCTGTATATCAGGGAGTAAACCTTCTGAGAATAAAAACAGCTGGAGCTTGTTAAGGTAATTACACAGGGGAAAGGATAATGTACTGGGAACTCCTCAGAAGAATCTGATTTGTGGTGAGGGGAGAGAGATAAAAGCTCATTTAGGAACGACATGAACATGCTGCGTAGGTAGCTCTTTATCAGTAACTATCTCCACTGAGATTAAGAAAAGCAGTAGCTTAATAAATTAAGTACTTCCTGGTATGGTTACTGTACTGGAACCTCCCAAAAGAATCTGGATTGTGGGGAGGAACAGAGAAAAAAGCTCATTTAGGACCTGCACTGACGAAGGGGGTAGGCAGCTGTATATCAGGGAGTAAACCTTCTGGGAATAAAAACAGCTGGAGATTGTTAAGGTAATTACACAGGGGAAAGGATAATGTACTGGGAACAATTCAGAAGAATCTGATTTGTGGTAAGGGGAGAGAGATAAAAGCTCATTTAGGAACGACAGGTACATGCTGCGTAGGTAGCTGTTTATCAGTAAATATCTCCACTGAGATTAAGAAAAGCAGTAGCTTAATAAATTAAGTACTTCCTGGTATGGTTACTGTACTGGTAACTCTCCAAAAGAATCTGGATTGTGGTGAGGGAACAGAGAAAAAAGCTCATTTAGGACATGCACTAACGAAGGGGGTAGGCAGCAGTATATCAGGGAGTAAACCTTAGGAGAATAAAAAGAGCTGGAGCTTGTTAAGTTAATTACACAGGGGAAAGGATAATGTACTGGGAATTCCTCAGAAGAATCTGATTTGTGGTGAGGGGAGAGAGATAAAAGCTCATTTAGGAACGACAGGAACATGCTGCGTAGGTAGCTGTTTATCAGTAAATATCTCCACTGAGATTAAGAAAAGCAGTAGCTTAATAAATTAAGTACTTCCTGGTATGGTTATTGTACTGGTAACTCCCCAAAAGAATCTGGATTGTGGTGAGGGAACAGAGAAAAAAGCTCATTTATGACCTGCACTTACGAAGGGGGTAGGCAGCAGTATATCAGGGAGTAAACCTTCTGAGAATAAAAACAGCTGGAGCTTGTTAAGGTAATTACACAGGGGAAAGGATAATGTACTGGGAACTCCACAGAAGAATCTGATTCGTGGTGAGTGGAGAGAGATAAAAGCTCATTTAGGAACGACATGAACATGCTGCGTAGGTAGCTCTTTATCAGTAAATATCTCCACTGAGATTAAGAAAAGCAGTAGCTTAATAAATTAAGTACTTCCTGGTATGGTTACTGTACTGGTAACTACCCAAAAGAATCTGTATTGTGGTGAGGGAACAGAGAAAAAGCTCCTTTTGGACCTGCACATACGAAGGGGGTAGGCAGCTGTGTATCAGGGAGTAAACCTTCTGAGAATAAAAACAGCTGGAGCTTGTTAAGGTAATTACACAGGGGAAAGGATAATGTACTGGGAACTCCTCAGAAGAATCTGATTTGTGGTGAGGGGAGAGAGATAAAAGCTCATTTAGGAACGACATGAACATGCTGCGTAGGTAGCTCTTTATCAGTAAATATCTCCACTGAGATTAAGAAAAGCAGTAGCTTAATAAATTACGTACTTCCTGGTATGGTTACTGTACTGGTACCTCCCCAAAAGAATCTGGATTGTGGTGAGGGAACAGAGAAAAAAGGACATATAGGACCTGCACTTACGAAGGGGGTAGCCAGCATTATATCAGGGAGTAAACCTTCTGAGAATAAAAACAGCTGGAGCTTGTTAAGGTAATTACACAGGGGAAAGGATAATGTACTGGGAACACCTCAGAAGAATCTGATTCGTGGTGAGTGGAGAGAGATAAAAGCTCATTTAGGAACGACATGAACATGCTGCGTAGGTAGCTCTTTATCAGTAAATATCTCCACTGAGATTAAGAAAAGCAGTAGCTTAATAAATTAAGTACTTCCTGGTATGGTTACTGTACTGGTAACTACCCAAAAGAATCTGTATTATGGTGAGGGAACAGAGAAAAAGCTCCTTTAGGACCTGCACTTACGAAGGGGGTAGGCAGCTGTATATCAGGGAGTAAACCTTCTGAGAATAAAAACAGCTGGAGCTTGTTAAGGTAATTACACAGGGGAAAGGATAATGTACTGGGAACTCCACAGAAGAATCTGATTTGTGGTGAGGGGAGAGAGAAAAAAGCTCATTTAGGAACGACATGAACATGCTGCATACGTAGCTGTTTATCAGTAAATATCTCCACTGAGATTAAGAAGAGCAGTAGCTTAATAAATTAAGTACTTCCTGGTATGGATACTGTACTGGTAACTCCCCAAAAGAATCTGGATTGCGGTGAGGGAACAGAGAAAAAAGGTCATTTAGGAACGATAGGAACATGCTGCATAGGTAGCTGTTTATCAGTAAATAGCTCCACTGAGATTAAGAAAAGCAGTAGCTTAATAAATTAAGTACTTCCTGGTATGGTTACTGTACTGGTAACTCCCCAATAGAATCTGGATTGTGGTGAGGGAACAGAGAAAATGCTCATTTAGTACCTGCACTTACGAAGGGGGTAGGCAATGTATATCAGGGAGTAAAACTTCTGACAATAAAAACAGCTGGAGCTTGTTAAGGTAATTACACAGGGGAAAGGATAATGTACTGGGAACTCCTCAGAAGAATCTGATTTGTGGTGAGGGGAGAGAGATAAAAGCTCATTTAGGAACGACATGAACATGCTGCATAGGTAGCTGTTTATCAGTAAATAAATCCACTGAGATTAAGAAAATCAGTAGCTTAATAAATTAAGTACTTCCTGTTATGGATACTGTACTGCTAACTCCCCAAAAGAATCTGGATTGTCGTGAGGGAACAGAGAAAAAAGCTCATTTAGGACCTGCACTTACGAAGGGGGTAGGCAGCTGTATATCAGGGAGTACACCTTCTGAGAATAAAAACAGCTGGAGCTTGTTAAGGTAATTACACAGGGGAAAGGATAATATACTGGGAACTCCTCAGAAGAATCTGATTTGTGGTGAGGGGAGAGAGATTAAAGCTCATTTAGGAACGACATGAACATGCTGCGTAGGTAGCTGTTTATTAGTAAATATCTCCACTGAGATTAAGAAAAGCAGTAGCTTAATAAATTAAGTGCTTCCTGGTATCGTTACTGTACTGGTAACTCCCCAATAGAATCTGGATTTTGGTGAGGGAACAGGGAAAAAATCTCATTTTGGACCTGCACTTACGAAGGGGGTAGGCAGCTGTATATCAGGGAGTAAACCTTCTGAGAATAAAAGCAGCTGGAGCGTGTTAAGGTAATTACTCAGTGGAAAGGATAATGTACTGGGAACTCCTCAGAAGAATCTGATTTGTGGTGAGGGGAGAGAGATAAAAGCTCATTTAGGAACGACATGAACATGCTGCGTAGGTAGGTGTTTATCAGTAAATATCTCCACTGAGATTAAGAAAAGCAGTAGCTTAGTAAATTAAGTACTTCCTGGTATGGTTACTGTACTGGTAACTCCCCAAAAGAATCTGGATTGTGGTGAGGGAACAGAGAAAAAAGCTCATTTAGGACCTGCAATTACGAAGGGGGTAGGCAGCTGTATATCAGGGAGTATCATTTCTGAGAATAAAAACAGCTGGAGCTTGTTAAGGTAATTACACAGGGGAAAGGATAATGTACTGGGAACTCCTCAAAAGAATCTGATTTGTGGTGAGGGGAGAGAGAAAAAAGCTCATTTATGAATGACATGAAAATGCTGCATACGTAGCTGTTTATCAGTAATTATCTCCACTGAGATTAAGAAAAGCAGTAGCTTAATAAATTACGTACTTCCTGGTATGGAAACTGTACTGGTAACTCCCCAAAAGTATCTGGATTGTGGTGAGGGAACAGAGAAAAAAGCTCATTTAGGAACGACATGAACATGCTGCGTAGGTAGCTGTTTATCAGTAAATATCTCCACTGAGATTAAGAAAAGCAGTAGCTTAATAAATTAAGTACTTCCTGGTATGGTTACTGTACTGGTAACTCTCCAAAAGAATCTGGATTGTGGTGAGGGAACAGAGAAAAAAGCTCATTTAGGACCTGCACTTACGAAGGGGGTAGGCAGCAGTATATCAGGGAGTAAACCTTAGGAGAATAAAAAGAGCTGGAGCTTGTTAAGTTAATTACACAGGGGAAAGGATAATGTAATGGTAATTCCTCAGAAGAATCTGATTTGTGGTGAGGGGAGAGAGATAAAAGCTCATTTAGGAACGACATGAACATGCTGCGTAGGTAGCTGTTTATCAGTAAATATCTCCACTGAGATTAAGAAAAGCAGTAGCTTAATAAATTAAGTACTTCCTGGTATGGTTACTGTACTGGTAACTCCCCAAAAGAATCTGGATTGTGGTGAGGGAACAGGAAAAAAGCTCATTTAGGACCTGCACTTACGAAGGGGGTAGGCAGCTGTATATCAGGGAAGTAAACCTTCTGAGAATAAAAACAGCTGGAGCTTGTTAAGGTAATTACACAGGGGAAAGGATAATGTACTGGGAACTCCTCAGAAGAATCTGATTTGTGGTGAGGGGAGAGAGATAAAAGCTCATTTAGGAACGACATGAACATGCTGCGTAGGTAGCTGTTTATCAGTAAATATCTCCACTGAGATTAAGAAAAGCAGTAGCTTAATAAATTAAGTACTTCCTGGTATGGTTACTGTACTGGTAACTCCCCAAAAGAATCTGGATTGTGGTGAGGGAACAGAGAAAAAAGCTCATTTAGGACCTGCACTTACGAAGGGGGTAGGCAGCTGTATATCAGGGAGTAAATCTTCTGAGGATAAAAACAGCTGGGCTTGTTAAGGTAATTACACAGGGCAAAGGATAATGTACTGGGAACACCTCAGAAGAATCTGATTTGTGGTGAGGGGAGAGAGATAAAAGCTCATTTAGGAACGACATGAACATGCTGCGTAGGTAGCTGTTTATCAGTAAATATCTCCACTGAGATTAAGAAAAGCAGTAGCTTAATAAATTAAGTACTTCCTGGTATGGTTACTTTACTGGTAACTCCCCAAAAGAATCTGGATTGTGGTGAGGGAACAGAGAAAAAAGCTCATTTAGGACCTGCACTTACGAAGGGGGTAGGCAGCTGTATATCAGGGAGTAAACCTTCTGAGAATAAAAACAGCTGGAGCTTGTTAAGGTAATTACACAGGGGAAAGGATAATGTACTGGGAACTCCTCAGAAGAATCTGATTGTGGTGAGGGAGAGAGATAAAAGCTCATTTAGGAACGACATGAACATGCTGCGTAGGTAGCTGTTTATCAGTAAATATCTCCACTGAGATTAAGAAAAGCAGTAGCTTAATAAATTACGTACTTCCTGGTATGGTTACTGTACTGGTACCTCCCCAAAAGAATCTGGATTGTGGTGAGGGAACAGAGAAAAAAGGACATTTAGGACCTGCACTTACGAAGGGGGTAGGCAACATTATATCAGGGAGTAAACCTTCTGAGAATAAAAACAGCTGGAGCTTGTTAAGGTAATTACACAGGGGAAAGGATAATGTACTGGGAACTCCTCAGAAGAATCTGTTTTGTGGTGAGGGGAGAGAGAAAAAAGCTCATTTAGGAACGACATGAACATGCTGCATACGTAGCTGTTTATCAGTAAATATCTCCACTGAGATTAAGAAGAGCAGTAGCTTAATAAATTAAGTACTTCCTGGTATGGTTACTGTACTCGGAACTCCCCAAAAGAATCTGGATTGTGGTGAGGGAACAGAGAGAAAAGGTCATTTAGGAACGACATGAACATGCTGCGTAGGTAGCTGTTTATCAGTAAATAGCTCCACTGAGATTAAGAAAAGCAGTAGCTTAATAAATTAAGTACTTCCTGGTATGGTTACTGTACTGGTAACTCCCCAAAAGAATCTGGATTGTGGTGAGGGAACAGAGAAAATGCTCATTTAGGACCTGCACTTACGAAGGGGGTAGGCACTGTATATCAGGGAGTAAAACTTCAGACAGTAAAAACAGCTGGAGCTTGTTAAGGTAATTACACAGGGGAAAGGATAATGTACTGGGAACTCCTCAGAAGAATCTGATTTGTGGTGAGGGGAGAGAGATAAAAGCTCATTTAGGAACGACATGAACATGCTGCGTAGGTAGCTGTTTATCAGTAAATATCTCCACTGAGATTAAGAAAAGCAGAAGCTTAATAAATTAAGTACTTCCTGGTATGGTTACTGTACTGGTAACTCCCCAAAAGAATCTGGATTGCGGTGAGGGAACAGAGAAAAAAGCTCATTTAGGACCTGCACTTACGAAGGGGGTAGGCAGCTGTATATCAGGGAATAAACCTTCTGAGAATAAAAACAGCTGGAGCTTGTTAAGGTAATTACACAGGGGAAAGGTGAATGTACTGGGAACTCCTCAGAAGAATCTGATTTGTGGTGAGGGGAGAGAGATAAAAGCTCATTTAGGAACGACATGAACTTGCTGCGTAGGTAGCTCTTTAACAGTAAATATCTCCACTGAGATTAAGAAAAGCAGTAGCTGAATAAATTAAGTACTTCCTGATATGGTTACTGTACTGGTACCTCCCCAAAAGAATCTGGATTGTGGTGAGGGAACAGAGAAAAAAGGTCATTTAGGAATTGCACTTACGAAGGGGGTAGGCAGCTGTATATCAGGGAGTAAACCTTCTGAGGATAAAAACAGCTGGTTCTTGTTAAGGTAATTACACAGGGTAAAGGATAATGTACTGGGAACACCTCAGAAGAATCTGATTTGTGGTGAGGGGAGAGAGATAAAAGCTCATTTAGGAACGACATGAACATGCTGCGTAGGTAGCTGTTTATCAGTAAATATCTCCACTGAGATTAAGAAAAGCAGTAGCTTAATAAATTAAGTACTTCCTGGTCTGGTTACTGTACTGGTAACTCCCCAAAAGAATCTGGATTGTGGTGAGGGAACAGAGAAAAAAGCTCATTTAGGACCTGCACTTACGAAGAGGGTAGGCAGCTGTATATCAGGGAGTAAACCTTCTGAGAATAAAAACAGCTGGAGCTTGTTAAGGTAATTACACAGGGGAAAGGATAATGTACTGGGAACTCCTCTGAAGAATCTGATTTGTGGTGAGGGGAGAGAGATAAAAGCTCATTTAGGAACGACATGAGCATGCTGCGTAGGTAGCTGTTTATCAGTAAGTATCTCCACTGAGATTAAGAAAAGCAGTAGCTTAATAAATTAAGTACTTCCTGGTATGGTTACTGTACTGGTAACTCCCCTAAAGAATCTGGATTGTGGTGAGGGAACAGAGAAAAAAGCTCATTTAGGACCTGCACTTACGAAGGGGGTAGGCAGCTGTATATCAGGGAGTAAACCTTCTGAGAATAAAAACAGCTGGAGCTTGTTAAGGTAATTACACAGGGGAAAGGATAATGTACTGGGAACTCCTCAGAAGAATCTGATTCGTGGTGAGTGGAGAGAGATAAAAGCTCATTTAGGAACGACATGAACATGGTGCGTAGGTAGCTCTTTATCAGTAAATATCTCCACTGAGATTAAGAAAAGCAGTAGCTTAATAAATTAAGTACTTCCTGGTATGGTTACTGTACTGGTAACTACCCAAAAGAATCTGTATTGTGGTGAGGGAACAGAGAAAAAGCTCCTTTAGGACCTGCATTTACGAAGGGGGTAGGCAGCTGTATATCAGGGAGTAAACCTTCTGAGAATAAAAACAGCTGGAGCCTGTTAAGGTAATTACACAGGGGAAAGGATAATGTACTGGGAACTCCTCAGAAGAATCTGATTTGTGGTGAGGGGAGAGAGATAAAAGCTCATTTAGGAACGACATGAACATGCTGCGTAGGTAGTTGTTTATCAGTAAATATCTACACTGAGATTAAGAAAAGCAGTAGCTTAATAAATGAAGTACTTCCTGGTATGGTTACTGTACTGGTAACTCCCCAAAAGAATCTGGATTGTGGTGGGGGAACAAAAAAAAACCTCCTTTAGGACCTGCACTTACAAAGGGGGTAGGCAGCTGTATATCAGGGAGTAAACCTTCTGAGAATAAAAACAGCTGGAGCTTGTTAAAGTAATTACACAGGGGAAAGGATAATGTACTGGGAACTCCTCAGAAGAATCTGATTTGTGGTGAGGGGAGAGAGATTAAAGCTCATTTAGGAACGACATGAACATGCTGCGTAGGTAGCTGTTTATTAGTAAATATCTCCACTGAGATTAAGAAAAGCAGTAGCTTAATAAATTAAGTGCTTCCTGGTATGGTTAATGTACTGGTAACTCCCCAATAGAATCTGGATTTTGGTGAGGGAACAGGGAAAAAAGCTCATTTAGGACCTGCACTTACGAAGGGGGTAGGCAGCTGTATATCAGGGAGTAAACCTTCTGAGAATAAAAGCAGCTGGAGCGTGTTAAGGTAATTACACAGTGGAAAGGATAATGTACTGGGAACTCCTCAGAAGAATCTGATTTGTGGTGAGGGGAGAGAGAAAAAAGCTCATTTAGGAACGACATGAACATGCTGCATACGTAGCTGTTTATCAGTAAATACCTCCACTGAGATTAAGAAGAGCAGTAGCTTAATAAATTAAATACTTTCTGGTATGGATACTGTACTCGGAACTCCCCAAAAGAATTTGGATTGTGGTGAGGGAACAGAGAAAAAAGGTCATTTAGGAACGACATGAACATGCTGCGTAGGTAGCTGTTTATCAGTAAATAGCTCCACTGAGATTAAGAAAAGCAGTAGCTTAATAAATTAAGTACTTCCTGGTATGGTTACTGTACTGGTAACTCCCCAAAAGAATCTGGATTGTTGTGAGGGAACAGAGAAAATGCTCATTTAGGACCTGCACTTACGAAGGGGGTAGGCACTGTATATCAGGGAGTAAACCTTCTGACAATAAAAACAGCTGGAGCTTGTTAAGGTAATTACACAGGGGAAAGGATAATGTACTGGGAACTCCTCAGAAGAATCTGATTTGTGGTGAGGGGAGAGAGATAAAAGCTCATTTAGGTACGACATGAACATGCTGCGTAGGTAGCTGTTTATCAGTAAATAAATCCACTGAGATTAAGAAAATCAGTAGCTTAATAAATTAAGTACTTCCTGTTATGGTTACTGTACTGGTAACTCCCCAAAAGAATCTGGATTGTCGTGAGGGAACAGAGAAAAAAGCTCATTTAGGACCTGCACTTTCGAAGGGGGTAGGCAGCTGTATATCAGGGAGTAAACATTCTGAGAATAAAAACAGCTGGAGCTTGTTAGGGTAATTACACAGGGGAAAGGATAATGTACTCGGAACTCCTCAGTAGAGTCAGATTTGTGGTGACGGGAGAGAGATAAAAGCTCTTTTAGGTACGACATGAACATGCTTCGTATGTAGCTGTTTATCAGTAAATATCTCCACTGAGATTAAGAAAAGCAGTAGCTTAATAAATTAAGTACTTCCTGGTATGGTTATTGTACTTGTTACTCCCCAAAAGAATCTGGATTGTGCTGAGGTAACAGAGAAAAAAGCTCATTTAGGACTTGCACTTACGAAGGGGGTAGGCAGTTGTATATCAGGGAGTAAACCTTCTGAGAATAAAAACAGCTGGAGCTTGTTAAGGTAATTACACAGGGGAAAGGATAATGTACTGGGAAATCCTCAGAAGAATCTGATTCGTGGTGAGTGGAGAGAGATAAAAGCTCATTTAGGAACGACATGAACATGCTGCGTAGGTAGCTCTTTATCAGTAAATATCTCCACTGAGATTAAGAAAAGCAGTAGCTTAATAAATTAAGTACTTCTTGGTATGGTTACTGTACTGGTAACTACCCAAAAGAATCTGTATTGTGGTGAGGGAACAGAGAAAAAGCTCCTTTAGGACCTGCACTTACGAAGGGGGTAGGCAGCTGTATATCAGGGAGTAAACCTTCTGAGAATAAAAACAGCTGGAGCTTGTTAAGGTAATTACACAGGGGAAAGGATAATGTACTGGGAACTCCTCAGAAGAATCTGATTTGTGGTGAGGGGAGAGAGATAAAAGCTCATTTAGGAACGACATGAACATGCTGCGTAGGTAGGTGTTTGTCAGTAAATATCTCCACTGAGATTAAGAAAAGCAGTAGCTTAATACATGAAGTACTTCCTGGTATGGTTACTGTACTGGTAACTCCCCAAAAGAATCTGGATTGTGGTGAGGGAACAGAAAAAAAAGCTCATTTAGGACCTGCACTTACGAAGGGGGTAGGCAGCTGTATATCAGGGAGTAAACCTTCTGAGAATAAAAACAGCTGGAGCTTGTTAAAGTAATTACACAGGGGAAAGGATAATGTACTGGGAACTCCTCAGAAGAATCTGATTTGTGGTGAGGGGAGAGAGATAAAAGCTCATTTAGGAACGACATGAACATGCTGCGTAGGTAGCTGTTTATCAGTAAATATCTCCACTGAGATTAAGAAAAGCAGTAGCTTAGTAAATTAAGTATTTCCTGGTATAGTTACTGTACTGGTAACTCCCCAAAAGAATCTGGATTGTGGTGAGGGAACAGAGAAAAAAGCTCTTTTAGGACCTGCACTTACGAAGGGGGTAGGCAGCTGTATATCAGGGAGTATCGCTTCTGAGAATAAAAACAGCTGGAGCTTGTTAAGGTAATTACACAGTGGAAAGGATAATGTACTGGGAACTCCTCAGAAGAATCTGATTTGTGGTGAGGGGAGAGAGAAAAAAGCTCATTTAGGAACGACATGAACATGCTGCATACGTAGCTGTTTATCAGTAAATATCTCCACTGAGATTAAGAAGAGCAGTAGCTTAATAAATTAAGTACTTCCTGGTATGGATACTGTACTGGTAACTCCCCAAAAGAATCTGGATTGTGGTGAGGGAACAGAGAAAAAAGGTCATTTAGGAACGACATGAACATGCTGCGTAGGTAGCTGTTTATCAGTAAATAGCTCCACTGAAATTAAGAAAAGCAGTAGCTTAATAAATTAAGTACTTCCTGGTATGGTTACTGTACTGGTAACTCCCCAATAGAATCTGGATTGTGGTGAGGGAACAGAGAAAATGCTCATTTAGTACCTGCACTTACGAAGGGGGTAGGCACTGTATATCAGGGAGTTAAACTTCTGACAATAAAAACAGCTGGAGCTTGTTAAGGTAATTACACAGGGGAAAGGATAATGTACTGGGAACTCCTCAGAAGAATCTGATTTGTGGTGAGGGGAGAGAGATAAAAGCTCATTTAGGAACGACATGAACATGCTGCATAGGTAGCTGTTTATCAGTAAATAAATCCACTGAGATTAAGAAAATCAGTAGCTTAATAAATTAACTACTTCCTGTTATGGATACTGTACTGCTAACTCCCCAAAAGAATCTGGATTGTCGTGAGGGAACAGAGAAAAAAGCTCATTTAGGACCTGCACTTACGAAGGGGGTAGGCAGCTGTATATCAGGGAGTAAACCTTCTGAGAATAAAAACAGCTGGAGCTTGTTAAGGTAATTACACAGGGGAAAGGATAATGTACTGGGAACTCCTCAGAAGAATCTGATTTCTGGTGAGGGGAGAGAGATTAAAGCTCATTTAGGAACGACATGAACATGCTGCGTAGGTAGCTGTTTATTAGTAAATATCTCCACTGAGATTAAGAAAAGCAGTAGCTTAATAAATTAAGTACTTCCTGGTATGGAAACTGTACTGGTAACTCCCCAAAAGTATCTGGAATGTGGTGAGGGAACAGAGAAAAAAGCTCATTTAGGAACGACATGAACATGCTGCGTAGGTAGCTGTTTATCAGTAAATATCTCCACTGAGATTAAGAAAAGCAGTAGCTTAATAAATTAAGTACTTCCTGGTATGGTTACTGTACTGGTAACTCTCCAAAAGAATCTTGATTGTGGTGAGGGAACAGAGAAAAAAGCTCATTTAGGACCTGCACTTACGAAGGGGGTAGGCAGCAGTATATCAGGGAGTAAACCTTAGGAGAATAAAAAGAGCTGGAGCTTGTTAAGTTAATTACACAGGGGAAAGGATAATGTACTGGGAATTCCTCAGAAGAATCTGATTTGTGGTGAGGGGAGAGAGATAAAAGCTCATTTAGGAACGATAGGAACATGCTGCGTAGGTAGCTGTTCATCAGTAAATATCTCCACTGAGATTAAGAAAAGCAGTAGCTTAATAAATTAAGTACTTCCTGGTATGGTTACTGTACTGGTAACTCCGCAAAAGAATCTGGATTGTGGTGATGGAACAGAGAAAAAAGCTTATTTAGGACCTGCACTTACGAAGGGGGTAGGCAGCTGTATATCAGGAAGTAAACCTTCTGAGAATAAAAACAGCTGGAGCTTGTTAAGGTAATTACACAGTGGAAAGGATAATGTACTGGGAACTCCTCAGAAGAATCTGATTTGTGGTGAGGGGAGAGAGAAAAAAGCTCATTTAGGAACGACATGAATATGCTGCATAGGTAGCTGTTTATCAGTAAAGAAAACCACTGAGATTAAGAAAATCAGTAGCTTAATAAATTAAGTACTTCCTGTTATGGATACTGTACTGCTAACTCCCCAAAAGAATCTGGATTGTCGTGAGGGAACAGAGAAAAAAGCTCATTTAGGACCTGCACTTACGAAGGGGGTAGGCAGCTGTATATCAGGGAGTAAACCTTCTGAGAATAAAAACAGCTGGAGCTTGTTAAGGTAATTACACAGGGGAAAGGATAATGTACTGGGAACTCCTCAGAAGAATCTGATTTGTGGTGAGGGGAGAGAGATTAAAGCTCATTTAGGAACGACATGAACATGCTGCGTAGGTAGCTGTTAATTAGTAAATATCTCCACTGAGATTAAGAAAAGCAGTAGCTTAATAAATTAAGTACTTCCTGGTATGGAAACTGTACTGGTAACTCCCCAAAAGTATCTGGAATGTGGTGAGGGAACAGAGAAAAAAGCTCATTTAGGAACGACATGAACATGCTGCGTAGGTAGCTGTTTATCAGTAAATATCTCCACTGAGATTAAGAAAAGCAGTAGCTTAATAAATTAAGTACTTCCTGGTATGGTTACTGTACTGGTAACTCTCCAAAAGAATCTTGATTGTGGTGAGGGAACAGAGAAAAAAGCTCATTTAGGACCTGCACTTACGAAGGGGGTAGGCAGCAGTATATCAATGAGTAAACCTTAGGAGAATAAAAAGAGCTGGAGCTTGTTAAGTTAATTACACAGGGGAAAGGATAATGTACTGGGAATTCCTCAGAAGAATCTGATTTGTGGTGAGGGGAGAGAGATAAAAGCTCATTTAGGAACGATAGGAACATGCTGCGTAGGTAGCTGTTCATCAGTAAATATCTCCACTGAGATTAAGAAAAGCAGTAGCTTAATAAATTAAGTACTTCCTGGTATGGTTACTGTACTGGTAACTCCGCAAAAGAATCTGGATTGTGGTGATGGAACAGAGAAAAAAGCTTATTTAGGACCTGCACTCACGAAGGGGGTAGGCAGCTGTATATCAGGAAGTAAACCTTCTGAGAATAAAAACAGCTGGAGTTTGTTAAGGTAATTACACGGGGGAAAGGATAATGTACTGGGAACTCCTCAGAAGAATCTGATTTGTGGTGAGGGGAGAGAGATAAAAGCTCATTTAGGAACGACATGAACATGCTGAGTAGGTAGCTGTTTATCAGTAAATATCTCCACTGAGATTAAGAAAAGCAGTAGCTTAATAAATTAAGTATTTCCTGGTATGGTTACTGTACTGGTAACTCCCCAAAAGAATCTGGATTGTGGTGAGGGAACAGAGAAAAAAGCTCATTTAGGACCTGCACTTACGAAGGGGGTAGGCAGCTGTATATCAGGGAGTAAACCTTCAGAGAATAAAAACAGCTGGAGCTTGTTAAGGTAATTACACAGGGGAAAGGATAATGTACTGGGAACTCCTCAGAAGAAGCTGATTTGTGGTGAGGGGAGAGAGATAAAAGCTCATTTAGGAACGACATGAACATGCTGCGTAGGTAGCTGTTTATCAGTAAATATCTCCACTGAGATTAAGAAAAGCAGTAGCTTAATAAATTAAGTATTTCCTGGTATGGTTAGTGTACTGGTAACTCCCCAAAAGAATCTGGATTGTGGTGAGGGAACAGAGAAAAAAGCTCATTTAGGACCTGCACTTACGAAGGGGGTAGGCAGCTGTATATCAGGGAGTAAATCTTCTGAGGATAAAAACAGCTGGGGCTTGTTAAGGTAATTACACAGGGCAAAGGATAATGTACTGGGAACACCTCAGAAGAATCTGATTTGTGGTGAGGGGAGAGAGATAAAAGCTCATATAGGAACGACATGAACATGCTGCGTAGGTAGCTGTTTATCAGTAAATATCTCCACTGAGATTAAGAAAAGCAGTAGCTTAATAAATTAAGTACTTCCTGGTATGGTTACTGTACTTGTAACTCCCCAAAAGAATCTGGATTGTGGTGAGGGAACGTAGAAAAGATCTCATTAAGGACCTGCACTTACGAAGGGGGTAGGCAGCTGTATATCAGGGAGTAAACCTTCTGAGAATAAAAACAGCTGGAGCTTGTTAAGGTAATTACACAGGGGAAAGTATAATGTTCTGGGAACTCCTCAGAAGAATCTGATTTGTGGTGAGGGGAGAGAGATAAAAGCTCATTTAGGAACGACTTGAACATGCTGCGTAGGTAGCTGTTTATCAGGAAATATCTCCACTGAGATTATGAAAAGCAGTAGATTAATAAATTAAGTACTTCCTGGTATGGTTAGTGTACTGGTAACTCCCCAAAAGAATCTGGATTGTGGTGAGGGAACAGAGAAAAAACTCATTTAGGACCTGCACTTACGAAGGGGGTAGGCAGCTGTATATCAGGGAGTAAACCTTCTGAGAATAAAAACAGCTGGAGCTTGTTAAGGTAATTACACAGGGGAAAGGATAATGTACTGGGAACTCCTCAGAAGAATCTGATTTGTGGTGAGGGGAGAGAGATAAAAGCTCATTTAGGAACGACATGAACATGCTGCGTAGGTAGCTGTTTATCAGTAAGTATCTCCACTGAGATTAAGAAAAGCAGTAGCTTAATAAATTAAGTACTTCCTGGTATGGTTATTGTACTGGTAACTCCCCAAAAGAATCTGGATTGTGGTGAGGGAACAGAGAAAAAAGCTCATTTATGACCTGCACTTACGAAGGGGGTAGGCAGCAGTATATCAGGGAGTAAACCTTCTGAGAATAAAAACAGCTGGAGCTTGTTAAGGTAATTACACAGGGGAAAGGATAATGTACTGGGAACTCCTCAGAAGAATCTGATTTGTGGTGAGGCGAGAGAGATAAAAGCTCATTTAGGAACGACATGAACATGCTGCCTAGGTAGCTCTTTAACAGTAAATATCTCCACTGAGATTAAGAGAAGCAGTAGCTGAATAAATTAAGTACTTCCTGGTATGGTTACTGTACTGGTACCTCCCCAAAAGAATCTGTATTGTGGTGAGGGAACACAGAAAAAAGGTCATTTAGGACCTGCACTTACGAAGGGGGTAGGCAGCTGTATATCAGGGAGTAAATCTTCTGAGGATAAAAACAGCTGGGGCTTGTTAAGGTAATTACACAGGGCAAAGGATAATGTACTGGGAACACCTCAGAAGAATCTGATTTGGGGTGAGGGGAGAGAGATAAAAGCTCATTTAGGAACGACATGAACATGCTGCGTAGGTAGCTGTTTATCAGTAAATATCTCCACTGAGATTAAGAAAAGCAGTAGCTTAATAAATTAAGTACTTCCTGGTATGGATACTGTACTGGTAACTCCCCAAAAGAATCTGGATTGCGGTGAGGGAACAGAGAAAAAAGGTCATTTAGGAACGACAGGAACATGCTGCATAGGTAGCTGTTTATCAGTAAATAGCTCCACTGAGATTAAGAAAAGCAGTAGCTTAATAAATTAAGTACTTCCTGGTATGGTTACTGTACTGGTAACTCCCCAAAAGAATCTGGATTGTGGTGAGGGAACAGAGAAAATGCTCATTTAGGACCTGCACTTACGAAGGGGGTAGGCACTGTATATCAGGGAGTAAAACTTCTGACAGTAAAAACAGCTGGAGCTTGTTAAGGTAATTACACAGGGGAAAGGATAATGTACTGGGAACTCCTCAGAAGAATCTGATTTGTGGTGAGGGGAGAGAGATAAAAGCTCATTTAGGTACGACATGAACATGCTGCGTAGGTAGCTGTTTATCAGTAAATATCTCCACTGACATTAAGAAAAGCAGTAGCTTAATAAATTAAGTACTTCCTGGTATGGTTATTGTACTGGTAACTCCCCAAATGAATCTGGATTGTGATGAGGAAACAGAGAAAAAAGCACATTTAGGCCTTGCACTTACGAAGGGGGTAGGCAGATGTATATCAGGGAGTAAACCTTCTGAGAATAAAAACAGCTGGAGCTTGTTAAGGTAATTACACAGGGGAAAGGATAATGTACTGGGAACTCCTCAGAAGAATCTGATTTGTGATGAGGGGAGAGAGATAAAAGCTCATTTAGGAACGACATGAACATGCTGCGTAGGTAGCTGTTTATCATTAAATATCTCCACTGAGATTAAGAAAAGCAGTAGCTTAATAAATTAAGTACTTCCTGGTATGGTTACTGTACTGGTAACTCCCCAAAAGAATCTGGATTGTGGTGAGGGAACAGAGAAAAAAGCTCATTTATGACCTGCACTTACGAAGGGGGTAGGCAGCAGTATATCAGGGAGTAAACCTTCTGAGAATAAAAACAGCTGGAGCTTGTTAAGGTAATTACACAGGGGAAAGCATAATGTACTGGGAACTCCTCAGAAGAATCTGATATTTGGTGAGGGGAGAGAGATTAAAGCTCATTTAGGAACGACATGAACATGCTGCGTAGGTAGCTGTTTATTAGTAAATAACTCCACTGAGATTAAGAAAAGCAGTAGCTTAATAAATTAAGTGCTTCCTGGTATGGTTACTGTACTGGTAACTCCCCAATAGAATCTGGATTTTGGTGAGGGAACAGGGAAAAAAGCTCAATTAGGACCTGCACTTACGAAGGGGGTAGGCAGCTGTATATCAGGGAGTAAACCTTCTGAGAAAAAAAACAGCTGGAGCTTGTTAAGGTAATTACACGGGGGAAAGGATAATGTACTGGGAACTCCTCAGAAGAATCTGATTTGTGGTGAGGGGAGAGAGATAAAAGCTCATTTAGGAACGACATGAACATGCTGCGAATGTAGGTGTTTATCAGTAAATATCTCCACTGAGATTAAGAAAAGCAGTAGCTTAGTAAATTATGTACTTCCTGGTATGGTTACTGTACTGGTAACTCCCCAAAAGAATCTGGATTGCGGTGAGGGAACAGAGAAAAAAGCTCATTTAGGACCTGCACTTACGAAGGGGGTAGGCAGCTGTATATCAGGGAGTATTGCTTCTGAGAGTAAAAACAGCTGGAGCTTGTTAAGGTAATTACACAGGGGAAAGGATAATGTACTGGGAACTCCTCAGAAGAATCTGATTTGTGGTGAGGGGAGAGAGAAAAAAGCTCATTTAGGAACGACATGAACATGTTGCATACGTAGCTGTTTATCAGTAAATATCTCCACTGAGATTAAGAAGAGCAGTAGCTTAATAAATTAAGTACTTCCTGGTATGGATACTGTACTCTGAACTCCCCAAAAGAATCTGGATTGTGGTGAGGGAACAGAGAAAAAAGGTCATTTAGGAACGACATGAACATGCTGCGTAGGTAGCTGTTTATCAGTAAATAGCTCCACTGAGATTAAGAAAAGCAGTAGCTTAATAAATTAAGTACTTCCTGGTATGGTTACTGTACTGGTAACTCCCCAAAAGAATCTGGATTGTGGTGAGGGAACAGAGAAAATGCTCATTTAGGACCTGCACTTACGAAGGGAGTAGGCACTGTATATCAGGGAGTAAAACTTCTGACAATAAAAACAGCTGGAGCTTGTTAAGGTAATTACACAGGGGAAAGGATAATGTACTGGGAACTCCTCAGAAGAATCTGATTTGTGGTGAGGGGAGAGAGATAAAAGCTCATTTAGGAACAACATGAACATGCTGCATACGTAGCTGTTTATCAGTAAATATCTCCACTGAGATTAAGAAAAGCAGTAGCTTAATAAATTAAGTACTTCCTGGTATGGATACTGTACTGCTAACTCCCCAAAAGAATCTGGATTGTGGTGAGGGAACAGCGAAAAAAGCTCATTTAGGAACGACATAAACATGCTGCGTAGGTAGCTGTTTATCAGTAAATATCTCCACTGAGATTAACAAAAGCAGTAGCTTAATAAATTAAGTACTTCCTGGTATGGTTACTTTACTGGTAACTCTCCAAAAGAATCTGGATTGTGGTGAGGGAAGAGAGAAAAAAGCTCATTTAGGACCTGCACTTACGAAGGGGTTAGGCAGCTGTATATCAGGGAGTAAACCTTCTGAGAATAAAAACACCTGGAGCTTCTTAAGGTAATTACACAGGGGAAAGGATAATGTACTGGGAACTCCTCAGTAGAAATAGATTTGTGGTGACGGGAGAGAGATAAAAGCTCATTTTGGAACGACATGAACATGATGCGTAGGTAGCTGTTTATCAGTAAATATCTCCACTGAGATTAGGAAAGCAGTAGCTTAATACATTAAGTACTTCCTGGTATGGAGACTGTACTGGTAACTCCCCAAAAGAATCTGGATTGTGGTGAGGGACCAGAGCAAAAAGGTCATTTAGGACATGCACTTACGTAGGGGGTAGGCAGTTGTATTTCAGGGAGTAAACCTTCTGAGAATAAAAACAGCTGGAGCTTGTTAAGGTAATTACAAAGGGGAAAGAATAATGTACTGGGAACTCCTCAGAAGAATCTGATTTGTGATGAGGGGAGAGAGATAAAAGCTCATTTAGGAACGACATGAACATGCTGCGTAGGTAGCTGTTTATCAGTAAATATCTCCACTGAGAATAAGAAAAGCAGTAGCTTAATAAATTAAGTACTTCCTGGTATGGTTACTGTACTGGTAACTCCCCAAAAGAATCTGGATTGTGGTGAGCGAACAGAGAAAAAAGCTCATTTAAGACCTGCACTTACGAAGGGGGTAGGCAGCTGTATATCAGGGAGTAAACCTTCTGAGAATAAAAACAGCTGGAGCTTCTTAAGGTAATTACACAGGGGAAAGGATAATGTACTGGGAACTCCTCAGAACAATCTGATTTGTGGTGAGGGGAGAGAGATAAAAACTCATTTAGGAACGACATGAACATGCTGAGTAGGTAGCTGTTTATCAGTAAATATCTCCACTGAGATTAAGAAAAGCAGTAGCTTAATAAATTAAGTACTTCCTGGTATGGTTACTGTACTGGTAACTCCCCAAAAGAATCTGGATTGTGGTGAGGGAACAGAGAAAAAAGTCATTTAGGAACGACATGAACATGCTGCCTAGGTAGCTGTTTATCAGTAAATAGCTCCACTGAGATTAAGAAAAGCAGTAGCTTAATAAATTAAGTACATCCTGGTATGGTTACTGTACTGGTAACTCCCCAAAAGAATCTGGATTGTGGTGAGGGAACAGAGAAAAAAGCTCATTTAGGACCTGCACTTACGAAGGGGGTAGGCAGCTGTATATCAGGGAGTAAACCTTCTGAGAATAAAAACAGTTGGAGCTTGTTAAGGTAATTACACAGGGGAAAGGATAATGTACTGGGAACTCCTCAGAAGAATCAGATTTGTGGTTAGGTGAGAGAGATAAAAGCTCATTTAAGAACGACATGAACATCCTGCGTAGGTAGCTGTTTATCAGTAAATAAATCCACTGAGATTAAGAAAATCAGTAGCTTAATAAATTAAGTACTACCTGGTATGGTTACTGTACTGGTAACTCCCCAAAAGAATCTGGATTGTGGTGAGGGAACAGAGAAAAAAGCTCATTTAGGACCTGCACTTACGAAGGGGGTAGGCAGCTGTATATCAGGGAGTAAACCTTCTGAGAATAAAAACAGCTGGAGCTTGTTAAGGTAATTACACAGGGGAAAGGATAATGTACTGGGAATTCCTCAGAAGAATCTGATTTGTAGTGAGGGGAGAGAGATAAAAGCTCATTTAGGAACAAAATGAACATGCTGCATACGTAGCTGTTTATCAGTAAAT
Source organism: Perognathus longimembris pacificus (assembly GCF_023159225.1). Classification (NCBI taxonomy): domain Eukaryota; kingdom Metazoa; phylum Chordata; class Mammalia; order Rodentia; family Heteromyidae; genus Perognathus; species Perognathus longimembris. The sequence continues at coordinate 15,337 of NW_025956164.1, read as the reverse complement.
ATCTCCACTGAGATTAAGAAAAGCAGTAGCTTAATAAACTAAGTACTCCCTGTATGGATACTGTACTGGTCACTCCCCAAAAGAATCTGGATTGTGGTGAGGGAACAGACAAAAAAGCTTATTTAGGACCTGCACTTACGAAGGGGGTAGGCAGCTGTATATCAGGGAGTAAAACTTTTGAGAATAAAAACAGCTGGAGCTTGTTAAGGTAATTATACAGGAGAAAGGATAATGTACTGGGAACTCCTCAGAAGAATCTGATTTGTGGTGAGGGGCGAGAGATAAAAGCACATTTAGGAACGACATGAACATGGTGCGTAGGTAGCTGCTGATCAGTAAATATCTCCACTGAGATTAAGAAAAGCAGTAGCTTAATAAATTAAGTACTTCCTGGTATGGTTACTGCACTGGTAACTCCCCAAAAGAATCTGGATTGTGTTGAGGGAACAGAGAAAAAAGCTCATTTATGACCTGCACTTACGAAGGGTGTATGCATCTGTATATCAGGGCGTAAACCTTCTGAGAATAAAAACAGCTGGAGCTTGTTAAGGTAATTACACATGGGAAAGGATAATGTACTGGGAACTCCTCAGAAGAATCTGATTTGTGGTGAGGGGAGAGGGATAAAAGCTCATTTAGGAACGACATGAACATGCTGGGTACATAGCTGTTTATCAGTAAACATCTCCACTGAGATTAAGAAAAGCAGTAGCTTAATAAATTAAGTACTTCCTGATATGGATACTGTACTGGTAACTCCCCAAAAGAATCTGGATTGTGGTGAGGGAACAGAGAAAAAAGCTCATTTAGGACCTGCACTTACGAAGGGGGTAGGCAACTGTATATCAGGGAGTAAAACTTCTGAGAATAAAAACAGCTGGGGCTTGTTAAGGTAATTACACAGGGGAAAGGATAATGTACTGAGAACTCCTCAGAAGAATCTTATTTGTGGTGAGGGGAGAGAGATAAAAGCTCATTTAGGAACGACATGAACATGCTGCGTAGGTACCTGTTTATCAGTAAATATCTCTACTGAGATTAAGAAAAGAAGTAGCTTAATAAATTTAGCACTTCCTGGTATGGTTACTGTACTGGTAACACCCCAAGGAATCTGGATTGTGGTGAGGGAACAGAGAAAAAAGCTCATTTAGGACCTGCACTTACGAAGGGGGTAGGCAGCTGTATATCAGGGAGTAAACCTTCTGAGAATGAAAACAGCTGGAGCTTGTTAAGGTAATTACACAGGGGAAAGAATAATGTACTGGGAACTCCTCAGAAGAATCTGATTTGTGGTGAGGGGAGAGAGATAAAAGCTCCTTTAGGAACGACATGAACATGCTGCGTACATAGCTGTTTATCAGTAAATATCTCCACTGAGATAAAGAAAAGCAGTAGCTTAATAAATTAAGTACTTCCTGGTATGGTTACTGTACTGGTAACTCCCCAAAAGAATCTGGATTGTGGTGAGGGAACAGAGAAAAAATCTCATTTAGGACCTGCACTTACGAAGGGGGTAGGCAGCTGTATATCAGGGCGTAAACCTTCTGAGAATAAACACAGCTGGAGCTTGTTAAGGTAATTACACATGGGAAAGGATAATGTACTGGGAACTCCTCAGAAGAATCTGATTTGTGGTGAGGGGAGAGAGATAAAAGCTCATTTAGGAATGACATGACATGCTGCGTACGTAGCAGTTTATCAGTAAATATCTCCACTGAGATTAAGAAAAGCAGTAATGTACTGGGAACTCCCTAGAAGAATCTGATTTGTGGTGAGGGGAGAGAGATAAAAGCTCATTTAGGAACGACATGATCATGCTGCGTAGGTAGCTGTTTATCAGTAAATATCTCCACTGAGATTAAGAAAAGCAGTATCTCAATACATTAAGTACTTCCTGGTATGGTTACTGTACTGGTAACTCCCAAAAAGAACCTGGATTGTGGTGAGGGAACAGAGAAAAAAGCTCATTTAGGACCTGCACTTACGAAGGGGGTAGGTAGCTGTATATCAGGGAGTAAACCTTCTGAGAATAAAAACAGCTGGGGCTTGTTAAGGTAATTACACAGGGGAAAGGATAATGTACTGGGAATTCCTCAGAAGAATCTGATTTGTGCTGAGGGGAGAGAGATAAAAGCTCATTTAGGAACGAAATGGACATGCTGCGTAGGTAACTGTTTATGAGTAAATATCTCCACTGACATTAAGAAAAGCAGTAGCTTAATAAATTAAGTACTTCCTGGTATGGTTACTGTACTGGTAACTCCCCAAAGAATCTGGATTGTGGTGAGGGAACTGAGAAAAAAGCTCATTTAGGACCTGCACTTAAGAAGGGGGTAGGCAGCTGTATATCAGGGAGTAAACCTTCTGAGAATAAAAACAGCTGGAGCTTGTTAAGGTAATTACACACGGGAAAGGATAATGTACTGGGAACTCCTCAGAAGAATCTGATTTGTGGTGAGGAGAGAGAGATAAAAGCTCATATAGGAACGACATGAACATGCTGCGTATGTAGCTGTTTATCAGTAAATATCTCCAATGAGATTAAGAAAAGCAGTAGCTTAATAAATTAAGTAATTCCTGGTATGGTTACTGTACTGGTAACTCCCCAAAAGAATCTGGATTGTGGTGAGGGAACAGAGAAAAAGCTCATTTAGGACCTGCACTTACGAAGGGGGTAGGCAGCTGTATATCAGGGAGTAAACCTTCTGAGAATAAAAACAGCTGGATCTTGTTAAGGTAATTACACAGGGGAAAGGATAATGTACTGGGAATTCCTCAGAAGAATCTGATTTGTAGTGAGGGGAGAGAGATTAAAGCTCATTTAGGAACGAAATGAACATGCTGCATACGTAGCTGTTTATCAGTAAATATCTCCACTGAGATTAAGAAAAGCAGTAGCTTAATAAACTAAGTACTCCCTGTATGGATACTGTACTGGTCACTCCCCAAAAGAATCTGGATTGTGGTGAGGGAACAGACAAAAAATCTTATTTAGGTCCTGCACTTACGAAGGGGGTAGGCAGCTGTATATCAGGGAGTAAAACTTTTGAGAATAAAAACAGCTGGAGCTTGTTAAGGTAATTATACAGGAGAAAGGATAATGTACTGGGAACTCCTCAGAAGAATCTGATTTGTGGTGAGGGGCGAGAGATAAAAGCTCATTTAGGAACGACATGAACATGCTGCGTAGGTAGCTGCTGATCGGTAAATATCTCCACTGAGATTAAGAAAAGCAGTAGCTTAATAAATTAAGTACTTCCTGGTATGGTTACTGCACTGGTAACTCCCCAAAAGAATCTGGATTGTGTTGAGGGTACAGAGAAAAAACTCATTTATGACCTGCACTTACTAAGGGGGTAGGCAGCTGTATATCAGGGAGTAAACCTTCTGAGAATAAAAACAGCTGGAGCTTGTTAAGGTAATTACACAGGGGAAAGGATAATGTACTGGGAACTCCTCAGAAGAATCTGATTTGTGGTGAGGGGAGAGAGATAAAAGCTCATTTAGGAACGACATGAACATGCTGCGTAGGTAGCTGCTGATCGGTAAATATCTCCACTGAGATTAAGAAAAGCAGTAGCTTAATAAATTAAGTACTTCCTGGTATGGTTACTTCACTGGTAACTCCCGAAAAGAATCTGGATTGTGTTGAGGGAACAGAGAATAAAGCTCATTTATGACCTGCACTTACGAAGGGGGTAGGCAGCTGTATATCAGGGAGTAAACCTTCTGAGAATAAAAACAGCTGGAGCTTGTTAAGGTAATTACACAGGGGAAAGGATAATGTACTGGGAACTCCTCAGAAGAATCTGATTTGTGGTGAGGGGAGAGAGATAAAAGCTCCTTTAGGAACGACATGAACATGCTGCGTAGGTAGCTGTTTATCAGTAAATATCTCCACTGAGATTAAGAAAAGCAGTAGCTTAATAAATTAAGTACTTCCTGGTATGATTACTGTACTGGTAACTCCCCAAAAGAATCTGGATTGTGGTGAGGGAACAGAGAAAAAAGCTCATTTAGGACCTGCACTTACGAAGGGTGTATGCCTCCGTATATCAGGGCGTAAACCTTCTGAGAATAAAAACAGCTGGAGCTTGTTAAGGTAATTACACATGGGAAAGGATAATGTACTGGGAACTCCTCAGAAGAATCTGATTTGTGGTGAGGGGAGAGAGATAAAAGCTCATTTAGGAACGACATGAACTTGCTGGGTACATAGCTGTTTATCAGTAAACATCTCCACTGAGATTAAGAAAAGCAGTAGCTTAATAAATTAAGTACTTCCTGATATGGATACTGTACTGGTAACTCCCAAAAGAATCTGGATTGTGGTGAGGGAACAGAGAAAAAAGCTCATTTAGGACCTGCACTTACGAAGTGGGTAGGCAACTGTATATCAGGGAGTAAAACTTCTGAGAATAAAAACAGCTGGAGCTTGTTAAGGTAATTACACAGGGGAAAGGATAATGTACTGAGAACTCCTCAGAAGAATCTTATTTGTGGTGAGGGGAGAGAGATAAAAGCTCATTTAGGAACGACATGAACATGCTGCGTAGGTACCTGTTTATCAGTAAATATCTCTACTGAGATTAAGAAAAGAAGTAGCTTAATGAATTAAGCACTTCCTGGTATGGTTACTGTACTGGTAACACCCCAAAGAATCTGGATTGTGATGAGGGAACAGAGAAAAAAGCTCATTTAGCACCTGCACTTACGAAGGGGGTAGGCAGCTGTATAATAGGGAGTAAACCTTCTGAGAATAAAAACAGCTGGAGCTTGTTAAGGTAATTACACAGGGGAAAGGATAATGTACTGGGAACTGCTCAGAAGAATCTGATTTGTGGTGAGGGGAGAGAGATAAAAGCTCCTTTAGGAACGACATGAACATGCTGCGTACATAGCTGTTTATCAGTAAATATCTCCACTGAGATTAAGAAAAGCAGTAGCTTAATAAATTAAGTACTTCCTGGTATGGTTACTGTACTGGTAACTCCCCAAAAGAATCTGGATTGTGGTGAGGGAACAGAGAAAAAATCTCATTTAGGACCTGCACTTACGAAGGGGGTAGGCAGCTGTATATCAGGGCGTAAACCTTCTGAGAATAAACACAGCTGGAGCTTGTTAAGGTAATTACACATGGGAAAGGATAATGTACTGGGAACTCCTCAGAAGAATCTGATTTGTGGTGAGGGGAGAGAGATAAAAGCTCATTTAGGAATGACATGACATGCTGCGTACGTAGCTGTTTATCAGTAAATATCTCCACTGAGATTAAGAAAAGCAGTAATGTACTGGGAACTCCCTAGAAGAATCTGATTTGTGGTGAGGGGAGAGAGATAAAAGCTCATTTAGGAACGACATGATCATGCTGCGTAGGTAGCTGTTTATCAGTAAATATCTCCACTGAGATTAAGAAAAGCAGTAGCTTAATAAATTAAGTACTTCCTGGTATGGTTACTGTACTGATAACTCCCTTAAAAAATCTGGATTGTGGTGAGGGAAAAGAGAAAAAAGCTCATTTAGGACCTGCACTTACGAAGGGGTTAGGCAGCTGTATATCAGGGAGTAAACCTTCTGAGAATAAAAACAGCTGGAGCTTGTTAAGGTAATTACCCAGGGGAAAGGATAATATACTGGGAACTCTTCAGAAGAATCTGATTTGTAGAGAGGGGAGAGAGATAAAAGCTCATTTAGGAACGACATGAACATGCTGCGTAGGTAGCTGTTTATCAGTAAATATCTCCACTGAGATTAAGAAAAGCAGTAGCTTAATAAATTAAGTACTTCCTGGTATGGTTACTGTATTGGTAACTCCCCAAAAGAATCTGGATTGTGGTGAGGGAACAGAGAAAAAAGCTCATTTAGGACCTGCACTTAGAAAGGGGGTAGGCAGCTGTATATCAGGGAGTAAACCTTCTGAGAATAAAAAAAGCTGGAGCTTGTTAAGGTAATTACACAGGGGAAAGGATAATGTACTGGGAACTCCTCAGAAGAATCTGAATTGTGGTGAGGGGAGAGAGATAAAAGCTCATTTAGGAACGACATGAACATGCTGCGTAGGTAGCTGTTTATCAGTAAATATCTCCACTGAGATTAAGAAAAGCAGTAGCTTAATAAATTAAGTACTGCCTGGTATGGTTACTGTACTGGTAACTCCCCAAAAGAATCTGGATTGTGGTGAGGGAACAGAGAAAAAAGCTCATTTAGGACCTTCACTTACGAAGGGGGTAGGCAGCTGTATATCAGGGAGTAAACCTTCTGAGAATATAAACAGCTGGAGCTTGTTAAGGTAATTACACAGGGGAAAGGATAATGTACTGGGAACTCCTCAGAAGAATCTGATTTGTGGTGAGGGGATACAGACAAAATCTCATTTAGGAACGACATGAACATGCTGTCTCCACTGAGATTAAGAAAAGCAGTAGCTTAATAAATTAAGTACTTCCTGGTATGGTTACTGTACTGGTAACTCCCCAAAAGAATCTGGATTGTGGTGAGGGAACAGAGAAAAAAGCTCATTTAGGACCTGCATTACGAAGGGGGTAGGCAGCTGTATATCAGGGAGTAAACCTTCTGAGAATAAAAACAGCTGGAGCTTGTTAAGGTAATTACACAGGGGAAAGGATAATGTACTGGGAACTCCTCAGAAGAATCTGATTTGTGGTGAGGGGAGAGAGATAAAAGCTCATTTAGGAACGACATGAACATGCTGCATCCGTAGCTGTTTATCATTAAATATCTACACTGAGATTAAGAGAAGCAGTAGCTTAATAAATTAAGTTCTTCCTGGTATGGTTACTGTACTGGTAACTCCCCAAAAGAATCTGGATTGTGGTGAGGGAACAGAGAAAAAACTCATTTAGGACCTGCACTTACGAAGGGGGTAGGCAGCTGTATATCAGGGAGTAAACCTTCTGAGAATAAAAACAGCTGGAGCTTGTTAAGGTAATTACACAGGGGAAAGGATAATGTACTGGGAACTCCTCAGAAGAATCTGATTTGTGGTGAGGGGAGAGAGATAAAAGCTCATTTAGGAACGACATGAACATGCTGCGTAGGTAGCTGTTTATCAGTAAATATCTCCACTGAGATTAAGAAAAGCAGTAGCTTAATAAATTAAGTACTTCCTGGTATGGTCACTGTACTGGTAACTCCCCAAAAGAATCTGGATTGTGGTGAGGGAACAGAGAAAAAAGCTCATTTAGGACCTGCACTTACGAAGGGGGTAGGCAGCTGTATCTCAGGGAGTAAACCTTCTGAGAATAAAAACAGCTGGAGCTTGTTAAGGTAATTACACAGGGGAAAGGATAATGTACTGGGAACTCCTCAGAAGAATCTGATTTGTGGTGAGGGGATAGAGACAAAAGCTCATTTAGGAACGACATGAACATGCTGTCTCCACTGAGATTAAGAAAAGCAGTAGCGTAATAAATTAAGTACTTCCTGGTATGGTTACTGTACTGGTAATTCCCAAAAGAATCTGGATTGTGGTGAGGGAACAGAGAAAAAAGCTCATTTAGGACCTGCACTTACGAAGGGTGTAGGCAGTTGTATATCAGGGAGTTAACCTTCTGATAATAAAAACAGCTGGAGCTTGTTAAGGTAATTACACAGGGGAAAGGATAATGTACTGGGAACTCCTCAGAAGAATCTGATTTGTGGTGAGGGGATATAGATATAAGCTCATTTAGGAACGACATGAAAATGCTGCGTAGGTAGCTGTTTATCAGTAAATATCTCCACTGTGATTAAGAAAAGCAGTAGCAAAATAAATTAAGACCTTCCTGGGATGGTTACTGTACTGGTAACTCCCCAAAAGAATCTGGATTGTGGTGAGGGAACAGAGAAAAAAGCTCATTTAGGACCTGCACTTACGAAGGGGTAGGCAGCTGTATATCAGGGAGTAAACCTTCTGAGAATAAAAACAGCTGGAGCTTGTTAAGGTAATTACACAGGGGAAAGGATAATGTACTGGGAACTCCTCGGAAGAATCTGATTTGTAGAGAGGGGAGAGAGGTAAAAGCTCATTTAGGAACGACATGAACATGCTGCGTAGGTAGCTGTTTATCAGTAAATATCTCCACTGAGATTAAGAAAAGCAGTAGCTTAATATATTAAGTACTGCCTGGTATGGTTACTGTACTGGTAACTCCCCAAAAGAATCTGCATTGTGGTGAGGGAACAGAGAAAAAAGCTCATTTAGGACCTGCACTTATGAAGGGGTTAGGCAGCTGTATATCACGGAGTAAACCTTCTGAGAATAAAAAAAGCTGGAGCTTGTTAAGGTAATTACACAGGGGAAAGGATAATGTACTGGGAACTCCTCAGAAGAATCTGAATTGTGGTGAGGGGAGAGAGATAAAAGCTCATTTAGGAACGACATGAACATGCTGCGTAGGTAGCTGTTTATCAGTAAATATCTCCACTGAGATTAAGAAAAGCAGTAGCTTAATAAATTAAGTACTGCCTGGTATGGTTACTGTACTGGTAACTCCCCAAAAGAATCTGGATTGTGGTGAGGGAACAGAGAAAAAAGCTCATTTAGGACCTGCACTTACAAAGGGGGTAGGCAGCTGTATATCAGGGAGTAAACCTTCTGAGAATAAAAACAGCTGGAGCTTGTTAAGGTAATTACACAGGGGAAAGGATAATGTACTGGGAACTCCTCAGAAGAATCTGATTTGTGGTGAGGGGAGAGAGATAAAAGCTCATTTAGGAACGACATGAACATGCTGCGTAGGTAGCTGTTTATCAGTAAATATCTACACTGAGATTAAGAAAAGCAGTAGCTTAATAAATTAAGTACTTCCTGGTATGGTTACTATACTGGTAACTCCCCAAAAGAATCTGGATTGTGGTGAGTGAACAGAGAAAAAAGCTCATTTAGGACCTGCACTTACGAAGGGGGTAGGCAGCTGTATATCAGGGAGTAAACCTTCTGAGAATAAAAACAGCTGGAGCTTGTTAAGGTAATTACACAGGGGAAAGGATAATGTACTGGGAAGTCCTCAGAAGAATCTGATTTGTGGTGAGGGGATAGAGACAAAAGCACATTTAGGAACGACATGAACATGCTGTCTCCACTGAGATTAAGAAAAGCAGTAGCTTAATAAATTAAGTACTTCCTGGTATGGTTACTGTACTGGTAACTCCCCAAAAGAATCTGGATTGTGGTGAGGGAACAGAGAAAAAAGCTCATTTAGGACCTGCACTTACGAAGGGTGTAGGCAGTTGTATATCAGGGAGTTAACCTTCTGATAATAAAAACAGCTGGAGCTTGTTAAGGTAATTACACAGGGGAAAGGATAATGTACTGGGAACTCCTCAGAAGAATCTGATTTGTGGTGAGGGGAGAGAGATAAAAGCTCATTTAGGAACGACATGAACATGCTGCGTAAGTAGCTGTTTATCAGTAAATATTTCCACAGAGATTAAGAAAAGCAGTAGCTTAATAAATTAAGTACTTCCTCGTATGGTTACTGTACTGGTAACTCCCCAAAAGAATCTGGATTGTGGTGAGGAAACAGAGAAAAAAGCTCATTTAGGACCTGCACTTACGAAGGGGGAGGCAGTTGTATATCAGGGAGTAAAACTTCTGAGAATAAAAACAGCTGGAGCTTGTTAAGGTAATTACACAGGGGAAAGGATAATGTACTGGGAACTCCCCAGAAGAATCTGATTTGTGGTGAGGGGATATAGATATAAGCTCATTTAGGAACGACATGAAAATGCTGCATAGGTAGCTGTTTATCAGTAAATATCTCCACTGTGATTAAGAAAAGCAGTAGCTAAATAAATTAAGACCTTCCTGGTATGGTTACTGTACTGGTAACTCCCCAAAAGAATCTGGATTGTGGTGAGGGAACAGAGAAAAAAGCTCATTTAGGACCTGCACTTACGAAGGGGGTAGGCAGCTGTATATCAGGGAGTAAACCTTCTGAGAATAAAAACAGCTGGAGCTTGTTAAGGTAATTACACAGGGGAAAGGATAATGTACTGGGAACTCCTCAGAAGAATCTGATTTGTGGTGAGGGGAGAGAGATAAAAGCTCATTTAGGAACGACATGAACATGCTGCGTAGGTAGCTGTTTATCAGTAAATATCTCCACTGAGATTAAGAAAAGCAGTAGCTTAATAAATTAAGTACTTCCTGGTATGGTTACTGTACTGGTAACTCCCCAAAAGAATCTGGATTGTGGTGAGGGAACAGAGAAAAAATCTCATTTAGGACCTGCACTTACGAAGGGGGTAGGCAGCTGTATATAGGGAGTAAACCTTCTGAGAATAAAAACAGCTGGAGCTTGTTAAGGTAATTACACAGGGGAAAGGATAATGTACTGGGAACTCCTCAGAAGAATCTGATTTGTGGTGAGGGGAGAGAGATAAAAGCTCATTTAGGAACGACATGAACATGCTGCGTAGGTAGCTGTTTATCAGTAAATATCTGCAATGAGATTAAGAAAAGCAGTAGCTTAATAAATTAAGTACTTCCTGGTATGGTTACTGTACTGGTAACTCCCCAAAAGAATCTGGATTGTGGTGAGGGAACAGAGAAAAAATCTCTTTTAGGACCTGCACTTACGAAGGTTGTAGGCAGCTGTTTATTAGGGAGTAAACATACTGCGAATAAAAGCAGCTAGCTTGTTAAGGTCATTACACAGGGGAAAGGATAATGTACTGGGAATTCCTAAGAAGAATCTGATTTGTGGTGAGTGGAGAGAGAAAAAAACTCATTTAGGAACGACATGAATATGCTGCATACGTAGCTGTTTATCAGTAAATATCTCCAATGAGATTAAGAATAGCAGTAGCTTAATAAATTAAGTACCTCCTGGTATGGATACTGTACTGGTAACTCCCCAAAAGAATCTGGATTGTGGTGAGGGGAACAGAGAAAAAAGCTCATTTAGGAACGACATGAACATGCTGCGTAGGTAGCTGTTTATCAGTAAATATCTCCACTGAGATTAAGAAAGGCAGTAGCTTAATAAATTAAGTACTTCCTGGAATGGTTACTGTACTGGTAACTCCCCAAAAGAATCTGGATTGAGGTGAGGGAACAGAGAAAAAAGCTCATTTAGGACCTGCACTTACGAAGGGGGTAGGCAGCTGTATATCAGGGAGTAAAACTTCTGAGAATAAAAACAGCTGGAGCTTGTTAAGGTAATTACACAGGGGAAGGATAATGTACTGGGAACTCCTCAGAAGAATCTGATTTGTGGTGAGGGGAGAGAGATAAAAGCTCATTTAGGAACGACATGAACATGCAGCGTAGGTAGCTGTTTATCAGTAAATATCTCCACTGAGATTAAGAAAAGCAGTAGCTTAATAAATTAAGTACTTCCTGGTATGGTTACTGTACGGGTAACTCCCCAAAAGAATCTGGATTGTGGTGAGGGAACAGAGAAAAAAGCTCATTTAGGACCTGCACTTACGAAGGGGGTAGGCAGCTGTATATCAGGGAGTAAACCTTCTGAGAATAAAAACAGCTGGAGCTTGTTAAGGTAATTACACAGTGGAAAGGATAATGTACTTGGAACTCCTCAGAAGAATCTGATTTGTGGTGAGGGGAGAGAGAAAAAAGCTCATTTAGGAACGACATGAAGATTCTGCGTAAGTAGCTGCTTATCAGTAAATATCTCCACTGACATTAAGAAAAGCAGTAGCTTAGTAAACTAAGTACTTCCTGGTATGGTTACTGTACTGGTAACTCCCCAAAAGTATCTGGATTGTGGTGAGGGAACAGAGAAAAAAGCTCATTTAGGACCTGAAATTACGAAGGGGGTAGGCAGCTGTATATCAGGGAGTATCGCTTCTGAGAATAAAAACAGCTGGAGCTTGTTAAGGTAATTACACAGGGGAAAGGATAATGTACTGGGAACTCCTCAGTAGAATCAGATTTGTGGTGACGGGAGAGAGATAAAAGCTCTTTTAGGAACGACATGAACATGCTGCGTAGGTAGCTGTTTATCAGTAAATATCTCCACGGAGATTAAGAAAAGCAGTAGCTTAATAAATTAAGTACTTCCTGGTATGGTTACTGTACTGGTAACTCCCCAAAAGAATCTGGATTGTGCTGAGGGAACAGAGAAAAAAGCTCATTTATGACCTGCACTTACGATGGGGGTAGGCAGCTGTATATCAGGGAGTATCGCTTCTGAGAATAAAAACAGCTGGAGCTTGTTAAGGTAATTACACAGGGGAAAGGATAATGTACTGGGAACTCCTCAGAAGAATCTGATTTGTGGTGAGGGTAGAGAGATAAAAGCTCATTTAGGAACAACATGAACATGCTGCATACGTAGCTGTATATCAGTAAATATCTCCACTGAGATTAAGAAAAGCAGTAGCTTAATAAATTGAGAACTTCCTGGTATGGATACTGTACTGGTAACTCCCAAAAGAATCTGGATTGTGGTGAGGGAACAGAGAAAAAAGCTCATTTAGGAACGACATGAACATGTTGCGTAGGTAGCTGTTTATCAGTAAATATCTCCACTAAGATTAAGAAAAGCAGTAGCATAATAAATTAAGTACGTCCTTGTATGGTTACTGTACTGGTAACTCCCCAAAGAATCTGGATTGTGGTGAGGGAACAGAGAAAAAAGCTCATTTAGGACCTGCACTTACGAAGGGTAGCCAGCTGTATATCAGGGAGTAAACCTTCTGAGAATAAAAACAGCCGGAGCTTGTTAAGTTAATTACACAGGGGAAAGGATAATGTACTGGGAACTCCTCAGAAGAATCTGATTTGTGGTGAGGGGAGAGAGATAAAAGCTCATTTAGGAACGACATGAACGTGCTGCGTAGGTAGCTGTTTTTCAGTAAATATCTCCACTGAGATTAAGAAAAGCAGTAGTTTAATAAATTAAGTACTTCCTGGTATGGTTATTGTAATGGTAACTCCCCAAAAGAATCTAAATTGTGCTGAGGGAACAGAGAAAAAAGCTCATTTAGGACCTGCACTTACGAAGGTTGTAGGCAGCTGTTTATTAGGGAGTAAACATTCTGAGAATAAAAGCAGCTGGAGCTTGTTAAGGTCATTACACAGGGAAAAGGATAATGTACTGGGAACTCCTCAGAAGAATCTGATTTGTGGTGAAGGGAGAGAGATAAAAGCTCATTTAGGAACGACATGAACATGCTGCGTAGGTAGCTATTTATCAGTAAATATCTACACTGAGATTAAGAAAAGCAGTAGCTTAATAAATTAAGTACTTCCTGGTATGGTTACTGTACTGGTAACTCCCCAAAAGAATCTGGATTGTGGTGAGGGAACAGAGAAAAGCTCATTTAGGACCTGCAATTACGAACATGGTAGGCAGCTGTATATCAGGGAGTATCGCTTCTGAGAATAAAAAACAGCTGGAGCTTGTAAGGTAATTACACAGGGGAAAGGATAATGTACTGGGAACTCCTCAGCAGAATCTGATTTGTGGTGAGGGGAGAGAGAAAAAAGCTCATTTAGGAACGACATGAACATGCTGCATACGTAGCTGTTTATCAGTAAATATCTCCACTGAGATTAAGAAAAGCAGTAGCTTAATGAATTAAGTACTTCCTGGTATGGATACTGTACTGGTAACTCCCCAAAAGTATCTGGATTGTGGTGAGGGAACAGAGAAAAAAGCTCATTTAGGAACGACATGAACATGCTGCATAGGTAGCTGTTTATCAGTAAATAGCTCCACTGAGATTAAGAAAAGCAGTAGCTTAATAAATTAAGTACTTCCTGGGATGGTTACTGTACTGGTACTCCCCAAAAGAATCTGGATTGTGGTGAGGGAACAGAGAAAAAAGCTCATTTAGGACCTGCACTTACGAAGGGGGTAGGCAGCTGTATATCAGGGAGTAAACCTTCTGACAATAAAAACAGCTGGAGCTTGTTAAGATAATGACACAGGGGAAAGGATAATGTACTGGGAACTCCTCAGAAGAATCTGATTTGTGGTGAGGGGAGAGAGATAAAAGCTCATTTAGGAACGACATGAACATGCTGCGTAGGTAGCTGTTTATCAGTAAATAAATCCACTGAGATTAAGAAAATCAGTAGCTTAATAAATTAAGTACTTCCTGTTATGGTCACTGTACTGGTAACTCCCCAAAAGAATCTGGATGGTGGTGAGGGAACAGAGAAAAAGTTCATTTAGGACCTGCACTTTCGAAGGGGGTAGGCAGCTGAATATCAGGGAGTAAACATTCTGAGAATAAAAACAGCTGGAGCTTGTTAAGGTAATTACACATGGGAAAGGATAATGTACTGGGAACTCCTGAGTAGAATCAGATTTGTGATGACGGGGGAGAGATAAAAGCTCTTTTAGGAACGACATGAACATGCTGCATAGGTAGCTGTATATCAGTAAATATCTCCACTGAGATTAAGAAAAGCAGTAGCTTAATAATTTAAGTACTTCCTGGTTTGGTTATTGCACTGGTAACTCCCCAAAAGAATCTTGATTGTGCTGAGGGAACAGAGACAAAAGCTCATTTAGGAATTTCACTTACGAAAGGGGTAGGCAGTTGTATATCAGGGAGTAAACCTTCTGAGAATAAAAACAGCTGGAGCTTGTTAATGTAATTACACAGGGGAAAGGATAATGTACTGGGAACTCCTCAGAAGAATCTGATTTGTGGTGAGGGGAGAGAGATAAAAGCTCATTTAGGAACGACATGAACATGCTGCGTAGGTAGGTGTTTATCAGTAAATATCTCCTCTGAGATTTAGAAAAGCAGTAGCTTAATAAATTAAGTATTTCCTGGTATGGTTACTGTGCTGGTAACTCCCCAAAAGAATCTGGATTGTGGTGAGGGAACAGAGAAAAAAGCTCATTTATGACCTGCACTTACGAAGGGGGTAGGCAGCTGTATATCAGGGAGTATCGCTTCTGACAATAAAAACAGTTGGAGCTTGTTAAGGTAATTACACAGGGGAAAGGGTAATGTACTGGGAACTCCTCAGAAGAATCTGATTTGTGGTGAGGGGAGAGAGAAAAAAGCTCATTTAGGAACGACATGAAAATCCTGCATACGTAGCTGTTTATCAGTAAATATCTCCACTGAGATTAAGAAAAGCAGTAGCTTAATAAATTAAGTACTTCCTGGTATGGATACTGTACTGGTAACTCCCCAAAAGTATCTGGATTGTGGTGAGGGAACAGAGAAAAAAGCTCATTTAGGAACGACATGAACATGCTGCGTAGGTAGCTGTTTATCAGTAAATATCTCCACTGAGATTAAGAAAAGCAGTAGCTTAATAAATTAAGTACATCCTGGTATGGTTACTGTGCTGGAAACTCCCCAAAAGAATCTGGATGTGGTGAGGAACAGAGAAAAAAGC
>NW_025956163.1:0-37754 GCF_023159225.1 Perognathus longimembris pacificus | reverse complement strand
AAACCTTCTGAGAATAAAAACACGTGGAGCTTGTTAAGGTAATTACAGGGGAAAGGATAATGTACTGGGAACTCCTCAGATGAATCTGATTTGTGGTGAGGGGAGGAGAGATAAAAGCTCATTTAGGCACGACAAGAACATGCTGCGTAGGTAGCTGTTTATCAGTAAATATCTCCACTGAGATTAAGAAAAGCAGTAGCTTAATAAATTAAGTACTTCCTGGTGTGGTTACTGTACTGGTAACTCCCCAAAAGAATCTGGATTGTGGTGAGGGAACAGAGAAAAAAGCTCATTTAGGACCTGCACTTACGAAGGGGGTAGGCAGCTGTATATCAGGGAGTAAACCTTCTGAGAATAAAAACAGCTGGAGCTTGTTAAGGTAATTACACAGGGGAAAGGATAATGTACTAGGAACTCCTCAGAAGAATCTGATTTGTGGTGAGGTGAGAGAGATAAAAGCTCATTTAGGAACGACATGAACATGCTGCGTAGGTAGCTGTTTATCAGTAAATATCTCCACTGAGATTAAGAAAAGCAGTATCTTAATAAATTAAGTACTTCCTGGTATGGTTACTGTACTGGTAACTCCCCAATAGAATCTGGATTGTGGTGAGGGAACAGAAAAAAGCTCATTTAGGACCTGCACTTACGAAGGGGGTAGGCAGCTGTATATCAGGGAGTAAACCTTCTGAGAATAAAAACAGCTGGAGCTTGTTAAGGTAATTACACAGGGGAAAGGATAATGTACTGGGAACTCTCAGAAGAATCTGATTTGTGGTGAGGGGAGAGAGATAAAAGCTCATTTAGGAACGACATGAACATGCTGCGTAGGTAGCAGTTTATCAGTAAATATCTCCACTGAGATTAAGAAAAGCAGTAGCTTATAAATTTATTACTTCCTGGTATGCTTACTGTACTGGTAACTCCCCAAAAGAATCTGGATTGTGGTGAGGGAACAGATAAAAAAGCTCATTTAGGACCTGCACTTACGAAGGGGGTAGGCAGCAGTATATCAGGGAGTATCGCTTCTGAGAATAAAAACAGCGGGAGCTTGTTAAGGTAATTACACAGGGGTAAGGATAATGTACGGGGAACTCCAGAAGAACCTGATTTGTGGTGAGGGGAGAGAGATAAAAGCTAATTTAGGAGCAACATGAACATGCTGCGTATGTAGTTGTTTCTCAGTAAATATCTCCACTCAGCTTAAGAAAAGCAGTATCTTAATAAATTAAGTCCTTCCTGGTATGGTTACTGTACTGGTAACTCTCCAAAAGAATCTGGATTGTGGTGAGGGAACAGAGAAAAAAAGCTCATTTAGGACAGGCACTTACGAAGGGGGTAGGCAGCTGTATATCAGGGAGTAAACCTTCTGAGAATAAAAACAGCTGGAGCTTGTTAAGGTAATTACACAGGGGAAAGGATAATGTACTGGGAACTCCTCAGATGAATCTGATTTGTGGTGAGGGGAGAGAGATAAAAGCTCATTTAGGCACGACATGAACATGCTGCGTAGGTAGCTGTTTATCAGTAAATATCTCCACTGAGATTAAGAAAAGCAGTAACTTAATAAATTAAGTACTTCCTGGTGTGGTTACTGTACTGATAACTCCCCAAAAGAATCTGGATTGTGGTGAGGGAACAGAGAAAAAAGCTCATTTAGGACCTGCACTTACGAAGGGGGTAGGCAGCTGTATATCAGGGAGTAAACCTTCTGAGAATAAAAACAGCTGGAGCTTGTTAAGGTAATTACACAGGGGAAAGGATAATGTACTAGGAACTCCTCAGAAGAATCTGATTTGTGGTGAGGTGAGAGAGATAAAAGCTCATTTAGGAACGACATGAACATGCTGCGTAGGTAGCTGTTTATCAGTAAATATCTCCACTGAGATTAAGAAAAGCAGTAGCTTAATAAATTAAGTACTTCCTGGTATGGTTACTGTACTGGTAACTCCCCAATAGAATCTGGATTGTGGTGAGGGAACAGAAAAAAGCTCATTTAGGACCTGCACTTACGAAGGGGGTAGGCAGCTGTATATCAGGGAGTAAACCTTCTGAGAATAAAAACAGCTGGAGCTTGTTAAGGTAATTACACAGGGGAAAGGATAATGTACTGGGAACTCCTCAGAAGAATCTGATTTGTGGTGAGGGGAGAGAGATAAAAGCTCATTTAGGAACGACATGAACATGCTGCGTAGGTAGCAGTTTATCAGTAAATATCTCCACTGAGATTAAGAAAAGCAGTAGCTTAATAAATTAAGTACTTCCTGGTATGGTTACTGTACTGGTAACTCCCCAAAAGAATCTGGATTGTGGTGAGGGAACAGATAAAAAAGCTCATTTAGGACCTGCACTTACGAAGGGGGTAGGCAGCAGTATATCAGGGAGTATCGCTTCTGAGAATAAAAAAAAGCGGGAGCTTGTTAAGGTAATTACACAGGGGTAAGGATAATGTACGGGGAACTCCTCAGAAGAACCTGATTTGTGGTGAGGGGAGAGAGATAAAAGCTAATTTAGGAGCAACATGAACATGCTGCGTATGTAGTTGTTTATCAGTAAATATCTCCACTCAGCTTAAGAAAAGCAGTATCTTAATAAATTAAGTCCTTCCTGGTATGGTTACTGTACTGGTAACTCTCCAAAAGAATCTGGATTGTGGTGAGGGAACAGAGAAAAAAGCTCATTTAGGACCTGCACTTACGAAGGGGGTAGGCAGCTGTATATCAGGGAGTAAACCTTCTGAGAATAAAAACAGCTGGAGCTTGTTAAGGTAATTACACAGGGGAAAGGATAATGTACTGGGAACTCCTCAGAAGAATCTGATTTGTGGTGAGGGTAGAGTTATAAAAGCTCATTTATGAACGACATGAACATGTTGCGTAGGTAGCTGTTTATCACTAAATATCTCCACTGAGATTAAGAAAAGCAGTAGCTTAATAAATTAAGTACTTCCTGGTATGGTTACTGTACTGGTAACTCCCCAAAAGAATCTGGATTGTGGTGAGGGAACAGGGAAAAAAGCTCATTTAGGACCTGCACTTACGAAGGGGGTAGGCAGCTGTATATCAGGGAGTAAACCTTCTGAGAATAAAAACAGCTGGAGCTTGTTAAGGTAATTACACGTGGGAAAGGATAATGTACTGGGAACTCCTCAGAAGAATCTGATTTGTGGTGAGGGGAGAGAGATAAAAGCTCATTTAGGAACGACATGAACATGCTGCGTAGGTAGCTGTTTATCAGTAAATATCTCCACTGAGATTAAGAAAAGCAGTAGCTTAATAAATTAAGTACTTCCTGTTATGGTTACTGTACTGGTAACTCCCCAAAAGAATCTGGATTGTGGTGAGCGAACAGAGAAAAAAGCTCATATAGGACCTGACCTTACCAAGGGGGTAGGCAGCTGTATATCAGGGAGTAAACCTTCTGAGAATAAAAACAGCTGGAGCTTGTTAAGGTAATTACACAGGGGAAAGGATAATGTACTGGGAACTCCTCAGAAGAATCTGATTTGTGGTGAGGGGAGAGAGATAAAATCTCATTTAGGAACGACATGAACATTCTGCGTAGGTAGCTGTTTATCAGTAAATATCTCCACTGAGAATAAGAAAAGCAGTAGCTTAATAAATTATGTACTTCCTGGTATGGTTTCTGTACTGGTAACTCCCCAAAAGAATCTGGATTGTGGTGAGGGAACAGAGAAAAAAGCTCATTTAAGACCTGCACTTACGAAGGGTGTAGGCAGCTGTGTATCAGGGAGTAAACCTTCTGAGAATAAAAACACCTGGCGCTTCTTAAGGTAATTACACAGGGGAAAGGATAATGTACTGGGAACTCCTCAGAAGAATCTGATTTCTTGTGAGGGGAGAGAGATGAAAGCTCATTTAGGAACGACATGAACATGCTGCCTACGTAGCTGTTTATCAGTAAATATCTCCACTGAGATTAAGAAAAGCAGTAGCTTAATAAATTAAGTACTTCCTGGTATGGTTACTGTACTGGTAACTCCTCAAAAGAATCTGGATTGTGGTGGGGAAACAGAGAAAAAAGCTCATTTAGGATCTGCACTTATGAAGGGGGTAGGCAGTTGTATATCAGGGAGTAATCCTTCTGAGAATAAAAACAGCTGGAGCTTGTTAAGGTAATTACACAGGGGAAAGGATAATGTACTGGGAACTCCTCAGAAGAATCTGATTTGTGGTGAGGGGAGAGAGATAAAAGCTCATTTAGGAACGACATGAACATGCTGCATAGGTAGCTGTTTATCAGTAAATATCTCCACTGAGATTAAGAAAAGCAGTAGCTTAATAAATTAAGTACTTCCTGGTATGGTTACTGTACTGGTAACTCCCCAAAAGAATCTGGATTGTGGTGAGGGAACAGAGAAAAAAGCTCATTTAGGACCTGCACTTACGAAGGGGGTAGGCAGCTGTATATCAGGGAGTAAACCTTCTGAGAATAAAAACAGCTGGAGCTTGTTAAGGTAAGTACTCATGGGAAAGGATAATGTACTGGGAACTCCTCAGAAGAATCTGATTTGTGGTGAGGGGAGAGAGATAAAAGCTCATTTAGGAACGACATGAACATGCTGCGTAGGTAGCTGTTTATCAGTAAATATCTCCACTGAGATTAAGAAAAGCAGTAGCTTAATAAATTAATTACTTCCTGGTATGGTTACTGTACTGGTAACTCCCCAAAAGAATCTGGATTGTGGTGAGGGAACAGAGAAAAAAGCTCATTTAGGACCTGCACTTACGAAGGGGTTAGGCAGCTGTATATCAGGGAGTATCGCTTCTGAGAATAAAAACAGCTGGAGCTTGTTAAGGTAATTACACAGTGGACAGGATAATGTACTGGGAACTCCTCAGAAGAATCTGATTTGTGGTGAGGGGAGAGAGATAAAAGCTCATTTAGGAACGACATGAACATGCTGCATAGGTAGCTGTTTATCAGTAAATATCTCCACTGAGATTAAGAAAAGCAGTAGCTTAATAAATTAAGTACTTCCTGGTATGGTTACTGTACTGGTAACTCCCCAAAAGAATCTGGATTGTGGTGAGGGAACAGAGAAAAAAGCTCATTTAGGACCTGCACTTACGAAGGGGGTAGGCAGCTGTATATCAGGGAGTAAACCTTCTGAGAATAAAAACAGCTGGAGCTTGTTAAGGTAATTACACAGGGGAAAGGATAATGTACTGGGAACTCCTCAGATAAATCTGATTTGTGGTGAGGGGAGAGAGATAAAAGCTCATTTAGGCACGAAATGAACATGCTGCGTAGGTAGCTGTTTATCAGTAAATACCTCCACTGAGATTAAGAGAAGCAGTAACTTAATAAATTAAGTACTTCCTGGTGTGGTTACTGTACTGATAACTCCCCAAAAGAATCTGGATTGTGGTGAGGGAACAGAGAAAAAAGCTCATTTAGGACCTACACTTACAAAGGGGGTAGGCAGCTGTATATCAGGGAGTAAACCTTCTGAGAATAAAAACAGCTGGAGCTTGTTAAGGTAATTACACAGGGGAAAGGATAATGTACTGGGAACTCCTCAGAAGAATCTGATTTGTGGTGAGGGTAGAGTTATAAAAGCTCATTTATGAACGACATGAACAAGTTGCGTAGGTAGCTGTTTATCAGTAAATATCTCCACTGAGATTAAGAAAAGCAGTAGCTTAATAAATTAAGTACTTCCTGGTATGGTTACTGTACTGGTAACTCCCCAAAAGAATCTGGATTGTGGTGAGGGAACAGAGAAAAAAGCTCATTTAGGACCTGCACTTACGAAGGGGGTAGGCAGCTGTATATCAGGGAGTAAACCTTCTGAGAATAAAAACAGCTGGAGCTTGTTAAGGTAATTACTCATGGGAAAGGGTAATGTACTGGGAACTCCTCAGAAGAATCTGATTTGTGGTGAGGGGAGAGAGATAAAAGCTCATTTAGGAACGACATGAACATGCTGCGTAGGTAGCTGTTTATCAGTAAATATCTCCACTGAGATTAAGAAAAGCAGTAGCTTAATAAATTAATTACTTCCTGGTATGGTTACTGTACTGGTAACTCCCCAAAAGAATCTGGAATGTGGTGAGGGAACAGAGAAAAAAGCTCATTTAGGACCTGCACTTACGAAGGGGGTAGGCAGCTGTATATCAGGGAGTAAACCTTCTGAGAATAAAAACAGCTGGAGCTTGTTAAGGTAATTACACGGGGGAAAGGATAATGTACTGGGAACTCCTCAGAAGAATCTGATTTGTGGTGAGGGGAGAGAGATAAAAGCTCATTTAGGAACGACATGAACATGCTGCGTAGGTAGCTGTTTATCAGTAAATATCTCCACTGAGATTAAGAAAAGCAGTAGCTTAATAAATTAAGTACTTCCTGGTATGGTTACTGTACTGGTAACTCCTCAAAAGAATCTGGATTGTGGTGGGGGAACAGAGAAAAAAGCTCATTTAGGATCTGCACTTATGAAGGGGGTAGGCAGTTGTATATCAGGGAGTAATCCTTCTGAGAATAAAAACAGCTGGAGCTTGTTAAGGTAATTACACAGGGGAAAGGATAATGTACTGGGAACTCCTCAGAAGAATCTGATTTGTGGTGAGGGGAGAGAGATAAAAGCTCATTTAGGAACGACATGAACATGCTGCATAGGTAGCTGTTTATCAGTAATATCTCCACTGAGATTAAGAAAAGCAGTAGCTTAATAAATTAAGTATTTCCTGGTATGGTTACTGTACTGGTAACTCCCAAAAAGAATCTGGATTGTGGTGAGGGAACAGAGAAAAAAGCTCATTTAGGACCTGCACTTACGAAGGGGGTAGGCAGCTGTATATCAGGGAGTAAACCTTCTGAGAATAAAAACAGCTGGAGCTTGTTAAGGTAATTACACAGGGGAAAGGATAATGTACTGGGAACTCCTCAGAAGAATCTGATTTGTGGTGAGGTGAGAGAGATAAAAGCTCATTTAGGAACGACATGAACATGCTGCGTAGGTAGCTGTTTATCAGTAAATATCTCCACTGAGATTAAGAAAAGCAGTAGCTTAATAAATTAAGTACTTCCTGGTATGGTTACTGTACTGGTAACTCCCCAATAGAATCTGGATTGTGGTGAGGGAACAGAAAAAAGCTCATTTAGGACCTGCACTTACGAAGGGGGTAGGCAGCTGTATATCAGGAAGTAAACCTTCTGAGAATAAAAACAGCTGGAGCTTGTTAAGGTAATTACACAGGGGAAAGGATAATGTACTGGGAACTCCTCAGAAGAATCTGATTTATGGTGAGGGGAGAGAGATAAAAGCTCATTTAGGAACGACATGAACATGCTGCGTAGGTAGCAGTTTATCAGTAAATATCTCCACTGAGATTAAGAAAAGCAGTAGCTTAATAAATTAAGTACTTCCTGGTATGGTTACTGTACTGGTAACTCCCCAAAAGAATCTGGATTGTGGTGAGGGAACAGATAAAAAAGCTCATTTAGGACCTGCACTTACGAAGGGGGTAGGCAGCAGTATATCAGGGAGTATCGCTTCTGAGAATAAAAAAAGCGGGAGCTTGTTAAGGTAATTACACAGGGGTAAGGATAATGTACGGGGAACTCCTCAGAAGAACCTGATTTGTGGTGAGGGGAGAGAGATAAAAGCTAATTTAGGAGCGACATGAACATGCTGCGTATGTAGTTGTTTATCAGTAAATATCTCCACTCAGCTTAAGAAAAGCAGTATCTTAATAAATTAAGTCCTTCCTGGTATGGTTACTGTACTGGTAACTCTCCAAAAGAATCTGGATTGTGGTGAGGGAACAGAGAAAAAAGCTCATTTAGGACCTGCACTTACGAAGGGGGTAGGCAGCTGTATATCAGGGAGTAAACCTTCTGAGAATAAAAACAGCTGGAGCTTGTTAAGGTAATTACACAGGGGAAAGGATAATGTACTGGGAACTCCTCAGATGAATCTGATTTGTGGTGAGGGGAGAGAGATAAAAGCTCATTTAGGCACGACATGAACATGCTGCGTAGGTAGCTGTTTATCAGTAAATATCTCCACTGAGATTAAGAAAAGCAGTAACTTAATAAATTAAGTACTTCCTGGTGTGGTTACTGTACTGATAACTCCCCAAAAGAATCTGGATTGTGGTGAGGGAACAGAGAAAAAAGCTCATTTAGGACCTACACTTACGAAGGGGGTAGGCAGCTGTATATCAGGGAGTAAACCTTCTGAGAATAAAAACAGCTGGAGCTTGTTAAGGTAATTACACAGGGGAAAGGATAATGTACTGGGAACTCCTCAGAAGAATCTGATTTGTGGTGAGGGTAGAGTTATAAAAGCTCATTTATGAACGACATGAACATGTTGCGTAGGTAGCTGTTTATCAGTAAATATCTCCACTGAGATTAAGAAAAGCAGTAGCTTAATAAATTAAGTACTTCCTGGTATGGTTACTGTACTGGTAACTCCCCAAAAGAATCTGGATTGTGGTGAGGGAACAGAGAAAAAAGCTCATTTAGGACCTGCACTTACGAAGGGGGTAGGCAGCTGTATATCAGGGAGTAAACCTTCTGAGAATAAAAACAGCTGGAGCTTGTTAAGGTAATTACACGGGGGAAAGGATAATGTACTGGGAACTCCTCAGAAGAATCTGATTTGTGGTGAGGGGAGAGAGATAAAAGCTCATTTAGGAACGACATGAACATGCTGCGTAGGTAGCTGTTTATCAGTAAATATCTCCACTGAGATTAAGAAAAGCAGTAGCTTAATAAATTAAGTACTTCCTGTTATGGTTACTGTACTGGTAACTCCCCAAAAGAATCTGGATTGTGGTGAGCGAACAGAGAAAAAAGCTCATATAGGACCTGACCTTACCAAGGGGGTAGGCAGCTGTATATCAGGGAGTAAACCTTCTGAGAATAAAAACAGCTGGGGCTTGTTAAGGTAATTACACAGGGGAAAGGATAATGTACTGGGAACTCCTCAGAAGAATCTGATTTGTGGTGAGGGGAGAGAGATAAAATCTCATTTAGGAACGACATGAACATTCTGCGTAGGTAGCTGTTTATCAGTAAATATCTCCACTGAGAATAAGAAAAGCAGTAGCTTAATAAATTATGTACTTCCTGGTATGGTTACTGTACTGGTAACTCCCCAAAAGAATCTGGATTGTGGTGAGGGAACAGAGAAAAAAGCTCATTTAAGACCTGCACTTACGAAGGGTGTAGGCAGCTGTGTATCAGGGAGTAAACCTTCTGAGAATAAAAACACCTGGAGCTTCTTAAGGTAATTACACAGGGGAAAGGATAATGTACTGGGAACTCCTCAGAAGAATCTGATTCTTGTGAGGGGAGAGAGATAAAAGCTCATTTAGGAACGACATGAACATGCTGCCTACGTAGCTGTTTATCAGTAAATATCTCCACTGAGATTAAGAAAAGCACTAGCTTAATAAATTAAGTACTTCCTGGTATGGTTACTGTACTGGTAACTCCTCAAAAGAATCTGGATTGTGGTGGGGGAACAGAGAAAAAAGCTCATTTAGGATCTGCACTTATGAAGGGGGTAGGCAGTTGTATATCAGGGAGTAATCCTTCTGAGAATAAAAACAGCTGGAGCTTGTTAAGGTAATTACACAGGGGAAAGGATAATGTACTGGGAACTCCTCAGAAGAATCTGATTTGTGGTGAGGGGAGAGAGATAAAAGCTCATTTAGGAACGACATGAACATGCTGCATAGGTAGCTGTTTATCAGTAAATATCTCCACTGAGATTAAGAAAAGCAGTAGCTTAATAAAGTAAGTACTTCCTGGTATGGTTACTGTACTGGTAACTCCCCAAAAGAATCTGGATTGTGGTGAGGGAACAGAGAAAAAAGCTCATTTAGGACCTGCACTTACGAAGGGGGTAGGCAGCTGTATATCAGGGAGTAAACCTTCTGAGAATAAAAACAGCTGGAGCTTGTTAAGGTAATTACTCATGGGAAAGGATAATGTACTGGGAACTCCTCAGAAGAATCTGATTTATGGTGAGGGGAGAGAGATAAAAGCTCATTTAGGAACGACATGAACATGCTGCGTAGGTAGCTGTTTATCAGTAAATATCTCCACTGAGATTAAGAAAAGCAGTAGCTTAATAAATTAATTACTTCCTGGTATGGTTACTGTACTGGTAACTCCCCAAAAGAATCTGGATTGTGGTGAGGGAACAGAGAAAAAAGCTCATTTAGGACCTGCACTTACGAAGGGGTTAGGCAGCTGTATATCAGGGAGTATCGCTTCTGAGAATAAAAACAGCTGGAGCTTGTTAAGGTAATTACATAGTGGAAAGGATAATGTACTGGGAACTCCTCAGAAGAATCTGATTTGTGGTGAGGGGAGAGAGATAAAAGCTCATTTAGGAACGACATGAACATGCTGCATAGGTAGCTGTTTATCAGTAAATATCTCCACTGAGATTAAGAAAAGCAGTAGCTTAATAAATTAAGTACTTCCTGGTATGGTTACTGTACTGGTAACTCCCCAAAAGAATCTGGATTGTGGTGAGGGAACAGAGAAAAAAGCTCATTTAGGACCTGCACTTACGAAGGGGGTAGGCAGCTGTATATCAGGGAGTAAACCTTCTGAGAATAAAAACAGCTGGAGCTTGTTAAGGTAATTACACAGGGGAAAGGATAATGTACTGGGAACTCCTCAGATAAATCTGATTTGTGGTGAGGGGAGAGAGATAAAAGCTCATTTAGGCACGACATGAACATGCTGCGTAGGTAGCTGTTTATCAGTAAATACCTCCACTGAGATTAAGAAAAGCAGTAACTTAATAAATTAAGTACTTCCTGGTGTGGTTACTGTACTGATAACTCCCCAAAAGAATCTGGATTGTGGTGAGGGAACAGAGAAAAAAGCTCATTTAGGACCTACACTTACGAAGGGGGTAGGCAGCTGTATATCAGGGAGTAAACCTTCTGAGAATAAAAACAGCTGGAGCTTGTTAAGGTAATTACACAGGGGAAAGGATACTGTACTGGGACTCCTCAGAAGAATCTGATTTGTGGTGAGGGTAGAGTTATAAAAGCTCATTTATGAACGACATGAACATGTTGCGTAGGTAGCTGTTTATCAGTAAATATCTCCACTGAGATTAAGAAAAGCAGTAGCTTAATAAATTAAGTACTTCCTGGTATGGTTACTGTACTGGTAACTCCCCAAAAGAATCTGGATTGTGGTGAGGGAACAGAGAAAAAAGCTCATTTAGGACCTGCACTTACGAAGGGGGTAGGCAGCTGTATATCAGGGAGTAAACCTTCTGAGAATAAAAACAGCTGGAGCTTGTTAAGGTAATTACTCATGGGAAAGGATAATGTACTGGGAACTCCTCAGAAGAATCTGATTTGTGGTGAGGGGAGAGAGATAAAAGCTCATTTAGGAACGACATGAACATGCTGCGTAGGTAGCTGTTTATCAGTAAATATCTCCACTGAGATTAAGAAAAGCAGTAGCTTAATAAATTAAGTACTTCCTGGTATGGTTACTGTACTGGTAACTCCCCAAAAGAATCTGGAATGTGGTGAGGGAACAGAGAAAAAAGCTCATTTAGGACCTGCACTTACGAAGGGGGTAGGCAGCTGTATATCAGGGAGTAAACCTTCTGAGAATAAAAACAGCTGGAGCTTGTTAAGGTAATTACACGGGGGAAAGGATAATGTACTGGGAACTCCTCAGAAGAATCTGATTTGTGGTGAGGGGAGAGAGATAAAAGCTCATTTAGGAACGACATGAACATGCTGCGTAGGTAGCTGTTTATCAGTAAATATCTCCACTGAGATTAAGAAAAGCAGTAGCTTAATAAATTAAGTACTTCCTGGTATGGTTACTGTACTGGTAACTCCTCAAAAGAATCTGGATTGTGGTGGGGGAACAGAGAAAAAAGCTCATTTAGGATCTGCACTTATGAAGGGGGTAGGCAGTTGTATATCAGGGAGTAATCCTTCTGAGAATAAAAACAGCTGGAGCTTGTTAAGGTAATTACACAGGGGAAAGGATAATGTACTGGGAACTCCTCAGAAGAATCTGATTTGTGGTGAGGGGAGAGAGATAAAAGCTCATTTAGGAACGACATGAACATGCTGCATAGGTAGCTGTTTATCAGTAAATATCTCCACTGAGATTAAGAAAAGCAGTAGCTTAATAAATTAAGTATTTCCTGGTATGGTTACTGTACTGGTAACTCCCCAAAAGAATCTGGATTGTGGTGAGGGAACAGAGAAAAAAGCTCATTTAGGACCTGCACTTACGAAGGGGGTAGGCAGCTGTATATCAGGGAGTAAACCTTCTGAGAATAAAAACAGCTGGAGCTTGTTAAGGTAATTACTCATGGGAAAGGATAATGTACTGGGAACTCCTCAGAAGAATCTGATTTGTGGTGAGGGGAGAGAGATAAAAGCTCATTTAGGAACGACATGAACATGCTGCGTAGGTAGCTGTTTATCAGTAAATATCTCCACTGAGATTAAGAAAAGCAGTAGCTTAATAAATTAATTACTTCCTGGTATGGTTACTGTACTGGTAACTCCCCAAAAGAATCTGGAATGTGGTGAGGGAACAGAGAAAAAAGCTCATTTAGGACCTGCACTTACGAAGGGGTTAGGCAGCTGTATATCAGGGAGTATCGCTTCTGAGAATAAAAACAGCTGGAGCTTGTTAAGGTAATTACACAGTGGAAAGGATCATGTACTGGGAACTCCTCAGAAGAATCTGATTTGTGGTGAGGGGAGAGAGATAAAAGCTCATTTCGGAACGACATGAACATGCTGCGTAGTTAGCTGTTTATCAGTAAATATCTCCACTGAGAATAAGCAAAGCAGTAGCTTAATAAAATAAGTAATTCCTGGTATGGATACTGTACTGGTAACTCCCCAAAAGAATCTGGATTGTGGTGAGGGAACAGAGAAAAAAGCTCATTTAGGACCTGCACTTACGAAGGGGGTAGGCAGCTGTATATCAGGGAGTAAACCTTCTGAGAATAAAAACAGCTGGATCTTGTTAAGGTAATTACACATGGGAAAGGATAATGTACTGGGACCTGCTCAGAAGAATCTGATTTGTGGTGAGGGGAGAGAGATAAAAGCTCATTTATGAAAGACCTGAACATGCTGCGTAGGTAGCTGTTTATCAGTAAATATCTCCACAGAGATTAAGAAAACCAGTAGCTTAATAAATTAAGAACTTCCTGTTGTGTTTACTGTACTGGTAACCCCCCAAAAGATTCTGGATTGTGGTGAGGGAACAGAGAATAAAGCTCATTTAGGACCTGCACTTACGAAGGGGTTAGGCAGCTGTATATCAGGGAGTAAACATTCTGAGAATAAAAACAGCTGGAGCTTGTTAAGGTAATTACACAGGGGAAAGGATAATGTACTGGGAACTCCTCAGAAGAATCTGATTTGTGGTGAGGGGAGAGAGATAAAATCTCATTTAGGAACGACATGAACATTCTGCGTAGGTAGCTGTTTATCAGTAAATATCTCCACTGAGAATAAGAAAAGCAGTAGCTTAATAAATTATGTACTTCCTGGTATGGTTACTGTACTGGTAACTCCCCAAAAGAATCTGGATTGTGGTGAGGGAACAGAGAAAAAATCTCATTTAAGACCTGCACTTACGAAGGGTGTAGGCAGCTGTGTATCAGGGAGTAAACCTTCTGAGAATAAAAACAGCTGGAGCTTGTTAAGGTAATTACACAGGGGAAAGGATAATGTACTGGGAACTCCTCAGAAGAATCTGATTTCTTCTGAGGGGAGAGAGATAAAAGCTCATTTAAGAACGACATGAACATGATGCCTACGTAGCTGTTTATCAGTAAATATCTCCACTGAGATTAAGAAAAGCAGTAGCTTAATAAATTAAGTACTTCCTGGTATGGTTACTGTACTGGTAACTCCTCAAAAGAATCTGGATTGTGGTGGGTGAACAGAGAAAAAAGCTCATTTAGGATCTGCACTTATGAAGGGGGTAGGCAGTTGTATATCAGGGAGTAATCCTTCTGAGAATTAAAACAGCTGGAGCTTGTTAAGGTAATTACACAGGGGAAAGGATAATGTACTGGGAACTCCTCAGAAGAATCTGATTTGTGGTGAGGGGAGAGAGATAAAAGCTCATTTAGGAACGACATGAACATGCTGCATAGGTAGCTGTTTATCAGTAAATATCTCCACTGAGATTAAGAAAAGCAGTAGCTTAATAAATTAAGTACTTCCTGGTATGGTTACTGTACTGGTAACTCCCCAAAAGAATCTGGATTGTGGTGAGGGAACAGAGAAAAAACCTCATTTAGGACCTGCACTTACGAAGGGGGTAGGCAGCTGTATATCAGGGAGTAAACCTTCTGAGAATAAAAACAGCTGGAGCTTGTTAAGGTAATTACTCATGGGAAAGGATAATGTACTGGGAACTCCTCAGAAGAATCTGATTTGTGGTGAGGGGAGAGAGATAAAAGCTCATTTAGGAACGACATGAACATGCTGCCTACGTAGCTGTTTATCAGTAAATTAATCCACTGAGATTAAGAAAAGCAGTAGCTTAATAAATTAATTACTTCCTGGTATGGTTACTGTACTGGTAACTCCCCAAAAGAATCTGGATTGTGGTGAGGGAACAGAGAAAAAAGCTCATTTAGGACCTGCACTTACGAAGGGGTTAGGCAGCTGTATATCAGGGAGTATCGCTTCTGAGAATAAAAACAGCTGGAGCTTGTTAAGGTAATTACACAGTGGAAAGGATAATGTATTGGGAATTCCTCAGAAGAATCTGATTTGTGGTGAGGGGAGAGAGATAAAAGCTCATTTAGGAACGACATGAACATGCTGCATAGGTAGCTGTTTATCAGTAAATATCTCCACTGAGATTAAGAAAAGCAGTAGCTTAATAAATTAAGTACTTCCTGGTATGGTTACTGTTCTGGTAACTCCCCAAAAGAATCTGGATTGTGGTGAGGGAACAGAGAAAAAAGCTCATTTAGGACCTGCACTTACGAAGGGGGTAGGCAGCTGTATATCAGGAAGTAAACCTTCTGAGAATAAAAACAGCTGGAGCTTGTTAAGGTAATTACTCATGGGAAAGGATAATGTACTGGGAACTCCTCAGAAGAATCTGATTTGTGGTGAGGGGAGAGAGATAAAAGCTCATTTAGGAACGACATGAACATGCTGCGTAGGTAGCTGTTTATCAGTAAATATCTCCACTGAGATTAAGAAAAGCAGTAGCTTAATAAATTAATTACTTCCTGGTATGGTTACTGTACTGGTAACTCCCCAAAAGAATCTGGATTGTGGTGAGGGAACAGAGAATAAAGCTCATTTAGGACCTGCACTTACGAAGGGGTTAGGCAGCTGTATATCAGGGAGTATCGCTTCTGAGAATAAAAACAGCTGGAGCTTGTTAAGGTAATTACACAGTGGAAAGGATAATGTACTGGGAACTCCTCAGAAGAATCTGATTTGTGGTGAGGGGAGAGAGATAAAAGCTCATTTAGGAACGACATGAACATGCTGCGTAGGTAGCTGTTTATCAGTAAATATCTCCACTGAGAATAAGCAAAGCAGTAGCTTAATAAAATAAGTAATTCCTGGTATGGATACTCTACTGGTAACTCCCCAAAAGAATCTGGATTGTGGTGAGGGAACAGAGAAAAAAGCTCATTTAGGACCTGCACTTACGAAGGGGGTAGGCAGCTGTATATCAGGGAGTAAAGCTTCTGAGAATAAAAACAGCTGGGTCTTGTTAAGGTAATTACACAGGGGAAAGGATAATGTACTGGGAACTGCTCAGAAGAATCTGATTTGTGGTGAGGGGAGAGAGATAAAAGCTCATTTATGAAAGACCTGAACATGCTGCGTAGGTAGCTGTTTATCAGTAAATATCTCCACAGAGATTAAGAAAAGCAGTAGCTTAATAAATTAAGAACTTCCTGTTGTGTTTACTGTACTGGTAACCCCCCAAAAGATTCTGGATTGTGGTGAGGGAACAGAGAATAAAGCTCATTTAGGACCTGCACTTACGAAGGGGTTAGGCAGCTGTATATCAGGGAGTAAACATTCTGAGAATAAAAACAGCTGGAGCTTGTTAAGGTAATTACACAGGGGAAAGGATAATGTATTGGGAACTCCTCAGAAGAATCTGATTTGTGGTGAGGGGAGAGAGAGAAAAGCTCATTTAGGAACGACATGAACATGCTGCGTACGTAGCTGTTTATCAGTAAATATCTCCACTGAGATTAAGAAAAGCAGTAGCTTAATAAATTAAGTAATTCCTGGTATGGTTACTGTACTGGTAATTCCCCAAAAGAATCTGGATTGTGGTGAGGGAACAGAGAAAAAAGCTCATTTAGGACGTGCATTTACGAAGGGGGTAGGCAGCAGTATATCAGGGAGTAAACCTTCTGAGAATAAAAACGGCTGGAGCTTGTTAAGGTAATTACACAGGGGAAAGGATAATGTACTGGGAACTCCTCAGAAGAATCTGTTTTGTGGTGAGGGGAGAGAGATAAAAGCTCATTTAGGAACGACATGAACATGCTGCGTAGGTAGTTGTTTATCAGTAAATATCTCCACTGAGATTAAGAAAAGCAGTGGTTTAATGAATTAAGTACTTCCTGGTATGGTTACTGTATTGGTAACTCCCCAAAAGAATCTGTATTGTGGTGAGGGAACAGAGAATAAAGCTCATTTAGGACCTGCACTTATGAAGGGGGTAGGCAGCTGTATATCAGGGAGTAAACCTTCTGAGAATAAAAACAGCTGGAGCTTGTTAAGGTAATTTCACAGGGGTAAGGATAATATACTGGGAACTCCTCAAAAGAATCTGATTTGTGGTGAGGGGAGCGAGATAAAAGCTCATTTAGGAAGGACATGAACATGCTGTGTAGGTAGCTGTTTATCAGTAAATATCTCCACTGAGATTAAGAAAAGCAGTAGCTTAATAAATTAAGTACTTCCTGGTATGGTTACTGTACTGGTAACTCCCCAAAGAATCTGGATTTTGGTGAGGGAACAGAGAAAAAAGCTCATTTAGGACCTGCACTTACGAAGGGGTTAGACAGCACTATATCAGGGAGTAAACCTTCTGAGAATAAAAACAGCTGGAGTTTGTTAAGGTAATTACACAGGGGAAAGGATAATGTACCGGGAACTCTTCAGAAGATTCTGATTTGTGGTGAGTGAAGAGAGATAAAAGCTCATTTAGGAACGACATGAACATGCTGCTTAGGTAGCTGTTTATCAGTAAATATCTCCACTGAGATTAAGAAAAGCAGTAGCTTAATAAATTAAGTACTTCCTGGTATGGTTACTGTACTGGTAACTCCCCAAAAGAATCTGGATTGTGGTGAGGGAACAGAGAAAAAAGCTCATTTAGGACCTGCACTTACGAAGGGGGTAGGCAGCTGTATATCAGGGAGTAAACCTTCTGAGAATAAAAACAGCTGGAGCTTGTTAAGGTAATTACACAGGGGAAAGGATAATGTACTGGGAACTCCTCGGAAGAATCTGATTTGTGGTGAGGGGAGAGAGATAAAAGCTCATTTAGGAACGACATGAACATGCTGCATAGGTAGCTGTTTATCAGTAAATATCTCCACTGAGATTAAGAAAAGCAGTAGCTTAATAAATTAAGTACTTCCTGGTGTGGTTACTGTACTGGTAACTCCCCAAAAGAATCTGGATTGTGGTGAGGCAACAGAGAAAAAAGCTCATTTAGGACCTGCACTTACGAAGGGGGTAGGCAGCTGTATATCAGGGAGTAAACCTTCTGAGAATAAAAACAGCTGGAGCTTGTTAAGGTAATTACACAGAGGAAAGGATAATGTACTGGGAACTCCTCAGAAGAATCTGATTTGTGGTGAGGTGAGAGAGATAAAAGCTCATTTAGTAACGACATGAACATGCTGCATACGTAGCTGTTTATCAGTAAATATCTCCACTGAGATTAAGAAAAGCAGTAGCTTAATAAATTAAGTACTTCCTGGTATGGTTTCTGTACTGGTAACTCCCCAAAGAATCTGGATTGTGGTGAGGTAACAGAGAAAAAAGCTCATTTAGGACCTGCACTTACGAAGGGGTTAGACAGCACTATATCAGGGAGTAAACCTTCTGAGAATAAAAACAGCTGGAGCTTGTTAAGGTAATTACACAGGGGAAAGGATAATGTACCGGGAACTCCTCAGAAGATTCTGATTTGTGGTGAGTGAAGAGAGATAAAAGCTCATTTAGGAACGACATGAACATGCTGCGTAGGTAGCTGTTTATCAGTAAATATCTCCACTGAGATTAAGAAAAGCAGTGGTTTAATGAATTAAGTACTTCCTGGTATGGTTACTGTACTGGTAACTCCCCAAAAGAATCTGTATTGTGGTGAGGGAACAGAGAATAAAGCTCATTTAGGACCTGCACTTATGAAGGGGGTAGGCAGCTGTATATCAGGGAGTAAACCTTCTGAGAATAAAAACAGCTGGAGCTTGTTAAGGTAATTTCACAGGGGTAAGGATAATATACTGGGAACTCCTCAAAAGAATCTGATTTGTGGTGAGGGGAGCGAGATAAAAGCTCATTTAGGAAGGACATGAACATGCTGTGTAGGGAGCTGTTTATCAGTAAATATCTCCACTGAGATTAAGAAAAGCAGTAGCTTAATAAATTAAGTACTTCCTGGTATGGTTACTGTACTGGTAACTCCCCAAAGAATCTGGATTGTGGTGAGGGAACAGAGAAAAAAGCTCATTTAGGACCTGCACTTACGAAGGGGTTAGACAGCACTATATCAGGGAGTAAACCTTCTGAGAATAAAAACAGCTGGAGCTTGTTAAGGTAATTACACAGGGGAAAGGATAATGTACCGGGAACTCTTCAGAAGATTCTGATTTGTGGTGAGTGAAGAGAGATAAAAGCTCATTTAGGAACGACATTAACATGCTGCTTAGGTAGCTGTTTATCAGTAAATATCTCCACTGAGATTAAGAAAAGCAGTAGCTTAATAAATTAAGTACTTCCTGGTATGGTTACTGTACTGGTAACTCCCCAAAAGAATCTGGATTGTGGTGAGGGAACAGAGAAAAAAGCTCATTTAGGACCTGCACTTACGAAGGGGGTAGGCAGCTGTATATCAGGGAGTAAACCTTCTGAGAATAAAAACAGCTGGAGCTTGTTAAGGTAATTACACAGGGGAAAGGATAATGTACTGGAAACTCCTCGGAAGAATCTGATTTGTGGTGAGGGGAGAGAGATAAAAGCTCATTTAGGAACGACATGAACATGCTGCATAGGTAGCTGTTTATCAGTAAATATCTCCACTGAGATTAAGAAAAGCAGTAGCTTAATGAATTAAGTACTTCCTGGTGTGGTTACTGTACTGGTAACTCCCCAAAAGAATCTGGATTGTGGTGAGGCAACAGAGAAAAAAGCTCATTTAGGACCTGCACTTACGAAGGGGGTAGGCAGCTGTATATCAGGGAGTAAACCTTCTGAGAATAAAAACAGCTGGAGCTTGTTAAGGTAATTACACAGAGGAAAGGATAATGTACTGGGAACTCCTCAGAAGAATCTGATTTCTGGTGAGGTGAGAGAGATAAAAGCTCATTTAGTAACGACATGAACATGCTGCGTACGTAGCTGTTTATCAGTAAATATCTCCACTGAGATTAAGAAAAGCAGTAGCTTAATAAATTAAGTACTTCCTGGTATGGTTTCTGTACTGGTAACTCCCCAAAGAATCTGGATTGTGGTGAGGGAACAGAGAAAAAAGCTCATTTAGGACCTGCACTTACGAAGGGGTTAGACAGCACTATATCAGGGAGTAAACCTTCTGAGAATAAAAACAGCTGGAGCTTGTTAAGGTAATTACACAGGGGAAAGGATAATGTACCGGGAACTCCTCAGAAGATTCTGATTTGTGGTGAGTGAAGAGAGATAAAAGTTCATTTAGGAACGACATGAACATGCTGCGTAGGTAGCTGTTTATCAGTAAATATCTCCACTGAGATTAAGAAAAGCAGTGGTTTAATGAATTAAGTACTTCCTGGTATGGTTACTGTACTGGTAACTCCCCAAAAGAATCTGTATTGTGGTGAGGGAACAGAGAATAAAGCTCATTTAGGACCTGCACTTATGAAGGGCGTAGGCAGCTGTATATCAGGGAGTAAACCTTCTGAGAATAAAAACAGCTGGAGCTTGTTAAGGTAATTACACAGGGGAAAGGATAATATACTGGGAACTCCTCAAAAGAATCTGATTTGTGGTGAGGGGAGCGAGATAAAAGCTCATTTAGGAAGGACATGAACATGCTGCTTAGGTAGCTGTTTATCAGTAAATATCTCCACTGAGATTAAGAAAAGCAGTAGCTTAATAAATTAAGTACTTCCTGGTATGGTTTCTGTACTGGTAACTCCCCAAAGAATCTGGATTGTGGTGAGGGAACAGAGAAAAAAGCTCATTTAGGACCTGCCCTTACGAAGGGGTTAGACAGCACTATATCAGGGAGTAAACCTTCTGAGAATAAAAACAGCTGGAGCTTGTTAAGGTAATTACACAGGGGAAAGGATAATGTACCGGGAACTCCTCAGAAGATTCTGATTTGTGGTGAGTGAAGAGAGATAAAAGCTCATTTAGGAACGACATGAACATGCTGCGTAGGTAGCTGTTTATCAGTAAATATCTCCACTGAGATTAAGAAAAGCAGTAGCTTAATAAATTAAGTACTTCCTGGTATGGTTACTGTACTGGTAACTCCCCAAAAGAATCTGGATTGTGGTGAGGGAACAGAGAAAAAAGCTCATTTAGGACCTGCACTTACGAAGGGGGTAGGCAGCTGTATATCAGGGAGTAAACCTTCTGAGAATAAAAACAGCTGGAGCTTGTTAAGGTAATTAGACAGGGGAAAGGATAATGTACTGGGAACTCCTCGGAAGAATCTGATTTGTGGTGAGGGGAGAGAGATAAAAGCTCATTTAGGAACGACATGAACATGCTGCATAGGTAGCTGTTTATCAGTAAATATCTCCACTGAGATTAAGAAAAGCAGTAGCTTAATAAATTAAGTACTTCCTGGTGTGGTTACTGTACTGGTAACTCCCCAAAAGAATCTGGATTGTGGTGAGGCAACAGAGAAAAAAGCTCATTTAGGACCTGCACTTACGAAGGGGGTAGGCAGCTGTATATCAGGGAGTAAACCTTCTGAGAATAAAAATAGCTGGAGCTTGTTAAGGTAATTACACAGTGGAAAAGATAATGTACTGGGAACTCCTCAGAAGAATATGATTTGTGGTGAGTGGAGAGAGATAAAAGCTCATTTAGGAACGACATGAACATGCTGCGTAGGTAGCTGTTTATCAGTAAATATCTCCACTGAGAATAAGAAAAGCAGTAGCTTAATAAATTAAATACTTCCTGGTATGGTTACTGTACTGGTAACTCCCCAAAAGAATCTGGATTGTGGTGAGGGAACAGAGAAAAAAGCTCATTTAGGACCTGCACTTACGAAGGGGGTAGGCAGCTGTATATCAGGGAGTAAAACTTCTGAGAATAAAAACAGCTGGAGCTTGTTAAGGTAATTACACAGGGGAAAGGATAATGTACTGGGAACTCCTCAGAAGAATCTGATTTGTGGTTAGGGGAGAGAGATAAAAGCTCATTTAGGAACGACATGAACATGCTGCGTAGGTAGCTGTTTATCAGTAAATATCTCCACTGAGATTCAGAAAAGCAGTAGCTTAATAAATTAAGTATTTCCTGGTATGGTTACTGTACGGGTAACTCCCCAAAAGAATCTGAATTGTGGTGAGGGAACAGAGAAAAAAGCTCATTTAGGACCTGCACTTACGAAGGGGGTAGGCAGCTGTATATCAGGGAGTAAACCTTCTGAGAATAAAAACAGCTGTAGCTTGTTAAGGTAATTACACAGGGGAAAAGACAATGTACTGGGAACTCCTCAGAAGAATCTGATTTGTGGTGACGGGAGAGAGATAAAAGCTCATTTAGAACGACATGTACATGCTGCGTAGGTAGCTGTTTATCAGTAAATATCTCCACTGAGATTAAGAAAAGCAGTAGCTTAATGAATTAAGTACTTCCTGGTATGGTTGCTGTACTGGTAACTCCCCAGAAGAATCTGGATTGTGGTGAGGGAACAGAGAAAAAAGCTAATTTAGGACCTGCACTTACGAAGGGGTTAGGCAGCTGTATATCAGGGAGTAAACCTTCTGAGAATAAAAACAGCTGGAGCTTGTTAAGGTAATTACACAGGGGAAAGGGTAATGTACTCGGAACTCCTCAGAAGAATCTGATTTGTGGTGAGGGGAGAGAGATAAAAGCTCATTTAGGAACGACATGAACATGCTGCGTAGGTAGCTGTTTATCAGTAAATATCTCCACTGAGATTAAGAAAAGCAGTAGCTTAATAAATTAAGTACTTCCTGGTATGGTTACTGTACTGGTAACTCCCCAAAAGAATCTGGATTGTGGTGAGGGAACAGAGAAAAAAGCTCATTTAAGACCTGCACTTACGAAGGGGGTAGGCAGCTGTATATCAGGGAGTAAACCTTCTGAGAATAAAAACAGCTGGAGCTTGTTAAGGTAATTACACAGGGGAAACGATAAGGTACTGGGAACTCCTCAGAAGAATCTGATTTGTGGTGAGGGGAGAGAGATAAAAGCTCATTTAGGAACGACATCAACATGCTGCGTAGGTAGCTGTTTATCAGTAAATATCTCCACTGAGATTAAGAAAAGCAGTAGCTTAATAAATTAAGTACTTCCTGGTATGGTTACTGTACTGGTAACTCCCCAAAAGAATCTGGATTGTGGTGAGGGAACAGAGAAAAATGCTCATTTAGGACCTGCACTTACGAAGGGGGTAGGCAGCTGTATATCAGGGAGTAAACCTTCTGAGAATAAAAACAGCTGGAGCTTGTTAAGGTAATTACACAGGGGAAAGGATAATGTACTGGGAACTCCTCAGAAGAATCTGACTTGTGGTGAGGGGAGAGAGAAAATAGCTTATTTAGGAACGACATGAACATGCTGAGTAGGTAGCTGTTTATCAGTAAATATCTCCACTGAGATTAAGAAAAGGAGTAGCTTAATAAATTAAGTACTTCCTGGTATGGTTACTGTACTGGTAACTCCCCAAAAGAATCTAGATTGTGGTGAGGGAACAGAGAAAAAAGCTCATTTAGGACCTGCAGTTACGAAGGAAGTAGGCAGCTGTATATCAGGGAGTAATCCTTCTGAGAATAAAAACAGCTGGAGCTTGTTAAGGTAATTACACAGGGGAAAGGATAATGTACTGGGAACTCCTCAGAAGAATCTGATTTGTGGTGAGGGGAGAGAGATAAAAGCTCATTTAGGAACGACATGAACATGCTGCGTAGTTAGCGGTTTATCAGTAAATATCTCCACTGAGATTAAGAAAAGCAGTAGCTTAATAAATTAAGTACTTCCTGGTATGGTTACTGTACTGGAAACACCCCAAAAGAATCTGGATTGTGGTGAGGGAACAGAGAAAAAAGTTCATTTAGGACCTGCACTTACGAAGGGGGTAGGCAGCTGTATATCAGGGAGTAAACCTTCTGAGAATAAAAACAGCTGGAGCTTGTTAAGGTAATTACACAGGGGAAAGGATAATGTACTGGGAACTCCTCAGAAGAATCTGATTTGTGGTGAGGGGAGAGAGATAAAAGCTCATTTAGGAACGACATGAACATGCTGCATAGGTAGCTGTTTATCAGTAAATATCTCCACTGAGATTAAGAAAAGCAGTAGCTTAATAAATTAAGTACTTCCTGGTATGGTTACTGTACTGGTAACTCCCCAAAAGAATCTGGATTGTGGTGAGGGAACAGAGAAAAAAGCTCATTTAGGACCTGCACTTACGAACGGGGTAGGCAGCTGTATATCAGGGAGTAAACCTTCTGAGAATAAAAACAGCTGGAGCTAGTTAAGGTAATTACACAGGGGATATGATAATGTACCGGGAACTCCTCAGAAGAATCTGATTTGTGGTGAGGGGAGAGAGATAAAAGCTCATTTAGGAACGACATGAACATGCTGCGTAGGTAGCTGTTTATCAGTAAATATCTCCACTGAGATTAAGAAAAGCAGTAGCTTAATAAATTAAGTACTTCCTGGTATGGTTACTGTACTCGTAACTCCCCAAAAGAATCTGGATTGTGGTGAGGCCTGCCGGGGCAGCCGGCAGGGGAACAGAAATCCTGACTGAGGGGCGGCAGGGATACGGAAAAGGAAAATAAGGCAAGAGAAAAAAGACAAGTGACAAAGATGGGGTACAGGAGGTCTACAGCCGTAAGGTTGAACCTCAAGACTGCAGCCAAGTTTATTCCAACTACCAGCTTATATGCAGTTTTGGAACCAGGGAATAGCATAGGATTGTTAACATTCCAGAACATAAAGAGTCTTTGAAGTTTGCAACATTTGATTACAGTAAACACAGGACAAGGTTGATTAACATAGGAGTCTACTCCAGCGGACATAGCAAGGTGGGGGCATAGCAAAGCAATTCCGGACAGTAGCTGTGAACAGATGTCCTTGCCTTTAGCATATCCTGGGGGTAACAGCACAGCCAGAGGTGATAATTTACCTAGCTGCAGGTCTGGCTCCCGTCATCTTGGCGACATCGGCACAGCCAGAGGTCAGGATGAGCTTAGCTGCTAGCTCGGCTCCCGACAGTGAGGGAACAGAGAAAAAAGCTCATTTAGGACCTGCACTTACGAACGGGGTAGGCAGCTGTATATCAGGGAGTAAACCTTCTGAGAATAAAAACAGCTGGAGCTTGTTAAGGTAATTACACAGGGGAAAGGATAATGTACTGGGAACTCCTCAGAAGAATCTGATTTGTGGTGAGGGGAGAGAGATAAAAGCTCATTTAGGAACGACATGAACATGCTGCGTAGGTAGCTGTTTATCAGTAAATATCTCCACTGAGATTAAGAAAAGCAGTAGCTTAATAAATTAAGTACTTCCTGGTATGGTTACTGTACTGGTAACTCCCCAAAAGAATCTGGATTGTGGTGAGGGAACAGAGAAAAAAGCTCATTTAGGACCTGCAGTTACGAACGGGGTAGGCAGCTGTATATCAGGGAGTAAACCTTCTGAGAATAAAAACAGCTGGAGCTTGTTAAGGTAATTACACAGGGGAAAGGATAATGTACCGGGAACTCCTCAGAAGAATCTGATTTGTGGTGAGGGGAGAGAGATAAAAGCTCATTTAGGAACGACATGAACATGCTGCGTAGGTAGCTGTTTATCAGTAAATATCTCCACTGAGATTAAGAAAAGCAGTAGCTTAATAAATTAAGTACTTCCTGGTATGGTTACTGTACTGGTAACTCCCCAAAAGAATCTGGATTGTGGTGAGGCCTGCTGGGGCAGCCGACAGGGGAACAGAAATCCTGACTGAGGGGCGGCAGGGATACGGAAAAGGAAAAATAAGGCAAGAGAAAAAAGACAAGAGACAAAGATGGGGTACGGGAGGTCTACAGCCGTAAGGTTGAACCTCAAGACTGCAGCCAAGTTTATTCCAACTACCAGCTTATATGCAGTTTTGGAACCAGGGAATAGCATAGGATTGTTAACATTCCAGAACATAAAGAGTCTTTGAAGTTTGCAACATTTGATTACAGTAAACACAGGACAAGGTTGATTAACATAGGAATCTACTCCAGCGGACATAGCAAGGTGGGGGCATAGCAAAGCAATTCCGGACAGTAGCTGTGAACAGATGTCCTTGCCTTTAGCATATCCTGGCGGTAACAGCACAGCCAGAGGTGATAATTTACCTAGCTGCAGGTCTGGCTCCCGTCATCTTGGCGACATCGGCACAGCCAGAGGTCAGGATGAGCTTAGCTGCTAGCTCGGCTCCCGACAGTTCCCCCGTCTTTTTATTAAAAGAAGCGAACCCGCCTGTCTTAGGTGGGGTGGGTGCCCCAGCCCGCCTTACCCGTCTTGGGGAACAACTTCAGAGCAGTGCTGAAGGCCCTGTCTTAGGTCGGTCTAAGGCTGGCACCGCCTCATACCCGTTTCTGGCTGCGGTTCCTCTCGGAGGAAATTCATTTACTTGGAGCTTGACCTTATGCAGCTGGCTGGCTAAACTCATGAAAGAGTTTTGCAATATGCGTACAATGCAAGGAAGACATAGGCAAGCCATCAGCAAAAGTATCCCTGGGCCGAGCAATGTCATTAGCAGCCCCTTAACGTTAGTTAAGGAAGGGACATACTGTTGAAGTTGTTCAAACAGTTCTTTTGCTGTTTCTGCCACTTTAAAGTCCAAAGGCGGAGCCTGTTCTAGTCCGGCTATTTGTCTATGGAGTTGAAAGAGATCTAAGGACAAGTTATTATGGTGCCAAATACCATTTAAATGTGCTACAACTTGTTCCCAAGGATAGCTTGACCCATTATACTTATGGGGGGTCACACAAATAAAGTCAAACCCAGCATGACAGCGCACCCGTTGCAAAGTTTGTAAGGCACGAATTTGTTCTCCCAGAGACAACACAGATTCATACAATGCTTCTAATTTTTGTTCTACCTTATCATCAATCCTGCCTTGAAAGTGCAGGGCTTGCGTGGTATTATGAGCAAGCTGATTAACATGGTGAGCTGTCTGCACATTTTGTGTTAAAGCCACAGTAGCCGCTGCAGCAGAGGCAGCTAAGGAAATAAAGGCTAAAATTCCTGCTATTAATAGCCCTACAAATCGTCTAGGGCGCATAAGTTCTTTTAAATGTTTTAACACTTGAATACCTGTTTCTTCATACCAAGCTTCAGATAAGTTTACAGGAAGCATAACAAATGGTGGTTGCTTAATAATAATTACAGAAAAAGTAAGACCACTATACAAGCAATTTGTAAAAGAACAGTTAGTGCAGGTAACATTGAAATACATGGCTCCTATAGAAATATTAAAAGGTCCATACATAATAGCATAAGGGGGTGTTACACAACTCATAATATTTTTTAAAGAAGTAGAAGTGGGCCAGGAGATATTATTCAGAGCAGCCACTAACATCCAGACATGGCGTTGAGGGCGTCCATTCATCCACCACAGACCTGGGTTGAACTTATTGGTGAGATTAGCTCCGGACCAGTCCATCAGCTGAGAATTAGTTCCTGAAATATTGGTTATAAATGGGTGATCATGTCTACACTTTACAGGGTGCAGTTCTCCCGTGAATTCTACAATTTGAGAGGAGTTGATGCAGCGAGGTATCATGAAGGATGAGGTAGAATTGGCACTTACAGGGAACCCAGTAGGCAATGAAGTCATTTGTATACTATACACTTGACTTTTATCAGGAATCCAAATTCTATAGTTTATGGATTGCATCACAGTACAGCCTGGAATATAACTGTTGGATTCAGTTGTAAAACATAAAGGCGTTCCAATGCCAGAAGCTGCAAAGTCTCCCATTTTAATGTGTTGGACAAAAGGGTCTGGAGCTGTACCGTACGCTGATCTGTTGACATGGACGAACACCTCAGCTTCCTCCCAGGTTGCAGGGTGCACAATCGGTGGATCTGGCACATAAGCCCAGTGGGTCAGCGCTTGTACCGTTCTGATGAGTTTCCACAATCCGAACACAACGCTCAGGTAGCCAGCGGGCATCATTTTCATCCTGTGAAAAAACACAGACATGTCCTCGACCCCATGTCAATACCGGATCGGGCCCGTGCCAAGCACTTGTTAAAGGATCTTTCCACTTAACTTGAGCAAAAGCTCTTTGCTCTCTCTTTTCCCAGAACCGCTGTGCTGCGGAGTGGCCATTGCAATCCAAATTTAAAAAATTTAGTACGAATAAAGCATGAGAAAGTATATTAACAGGAGAGAAGGGGTATAGTTCCCCCCCTTTTAATTTAGAAATTTGGTGTTTTAACAAACCGTTGGCCCGTTCGACAATTCCTTGACCATGAGGATTATAGGGGATTCCTGTAGAGTGAACAATTTGGTAAGATTTGCAAAAAGTTTGAAAAGCTCGTCCAACATATCCCGGACCATTATCAGTTTTAATTTGTTTAGGAAGTCCCATAGTAGCAAAGCAGCGTAAGGCATGGGAGATACAATGTTTGCCAGCTTCCCCGCTAAGAGGAGTAGCCATAATAAAATTAGAGTAAGTGTCTATTGTAACATGGACAAAGCGGAGCCGTCCAAAAGAGGGGATGTGGGTAACATCCATTTGCCAAACATGATTAGCCACTAAGCCTCGGGGATTAATCCCATTGGAGGGCACAGGCAGGAAGGTAGCACAGTTGGGACAAGTTTTTACAATTTGACGAGCTGCCTCACGAGTAATATGAAATTGTTGACGTAGGGCACGACTGTTTTGATGGTGGGCAGCATGTGATTGCTTTGCCAAGTCAATTTGAGAAAGAAAAATTTGGGTAGCCTCATCCGTAACAGCATTGCCCTCACTTAATGGTCCAGGAAGCTTAGTATGAGCACGTATAAATCCAAAAAAACACGGACAGGTGCGAGAGCGAAGAAGAAGTTGTATCTGGCGAAAAAGTGTTTGGATAGTGGAATTAGCTATACCAAGAAAAGGGACAGTTTCAATGACCTGAAGGGCTCGAATAACATAATGACTATCTGAATATAAATTAAAGGCTTTAGTAGGTAAAAGAGTAAGGGCCTCTAAAACTGCTTGAAGTTCAACTTCCTGGGCAGAAGAAAGCCCAGTGTCCCAAGATCTAGTTTCACCATCAATAGTAAGAGCTGCTGTTCCATTAGAGGATCCGTCTGTAAACACCAAGGCAGCCTTAGAAAGAGGAGATAAAGATACAATCTGAGGAAATATAAAAGTGTAAGAAGAGGCAAAGTGAAGTAACTTGTTAGAGGGATAATGATGTGAAATTGTGCCCACAAAATTGGCCCAAGCAATGGCCCAGGAATCACAATGAATATAAAGCCATTCTTGCTGCTGCAAAGTATAGGGGATATAAATAACCCGTGGATCTCGTCCAAGATACTTACAAGATTCCACACGGCACATATGGACTAAGGTGGCTACCAATTCATAATAAGGAGTTAACACTTTTGAAGGAGTAGCAGGCAAGGAAAGCCACAAAAGGGGTCCCTTCTGCCAGAGGACCGCTGTTGGAGAATGAGGTGTAGTTAAAATATAAGCTTCCCAAGGGGCTGAGTAATCAATATAATTATATGTTGGGAAGAAATGGCAGAATTTACTATGCTCAAGGCTTCTGCTGCTTCAGTTGTCATTTCTCTGGGAGATGTAGGGTCAGGGTCCCCCTTTAATAGATCAAACAAAGGTTTTAATTCAGCTGTGGACAATTTAAGATAAGGGCGAAGCCAATTAATATCTCCCAGGAATTTTTGAAAATCATGCAAAGTACGTAAATGAGAAGTCTTAATCTGTAA
This sequence comes from Perognathus longimembris pacificus, assembly GCF_023159225.1. Classification (NCBI taxonomy): domain Eukaryota; kingdom Metazoa; phylum Chordata; class Mammalia; order Rodentia; family Heteromyidae; genus Perognathus; species Perognathus longimembris. The sequence continues at coordinate 8,348 of NW_025956163.1, read as the reverse complement.
TTTCTGGCTAGTAAAATAATAAGGACCCAAAATATGACCAAGATAAGTATATGGAGGATGCTCTTGCACCTTTTCACTAGCTATTATTAACCCAAAAGAGGTGAGATCTTGCTTTAACTGTCCAAAGGCTTGGCGTACTACTTCAGGGTTTAAGTGAGCCAACAAAATATCATCTGTGTAGTGAATAATATAAACAGAAGGAAAATTTTGGCGAGTAGAAGAGAGAGCCCGTGCCACAAAGCTTTGACACAAAGTGGGGCTGTTTGCCATGCCTTGGGGTAACACTAGCCAATGGTATCTTTTCATGGGTTCTTTAAAATATGTAGAGGGGACACTAAAAGCAAAGCGTTTGCAATCTTGAGGAGCAAGAGGTATGGTATAAAAACAATCTTTTAAGTCAATTATAATTTTGTATGTATTTTGAGGAATTGCCATAGGAGAGGGCAAGCCTGGTTGTAATGCCCCCATAAGTTCCATGGTGGCATTCACTCGCCGGAGATCCTGTAGGAGTCTCCATTTGCCAGATTTCTTTTTAACAACAAAAATAGGCGAATTCCATGGGGAAGTAGTAGGAGCAATGTGGCCCAAGTCCAGCTGTTCCTGCACCAGCTGTTGGGCAACAACAATTTTTTCAATTGATAGGGGCCACTGATCCACCCACACTAGACTGTCTGATAACCATGTGATAGGATCGGCATGAGGGACAGGACGAGCAGCAACCCCCGTTAAAAATATCCCAGCCCTTGTCTAGGAGGTCGGGGCTGAGGTTGAATGGGTTCTCTAATACCTTGCTGATGACTTCCCAATCCTCCTGAGGGCAGTAGCCCTTGACTTAGGAGTTGACGAGTGACTGCGTCACTAGGGCTAAACAAATAAACTCCCATTTTTTCCATAATATCTCTGCCCCACAAATTTATGGGCAAATGATCTAATACAAAAGGCTGGAAAGTCCCAGAATGCCCCTCACCATCTCTCCAGTTAAGGATGGCACTGCTTTGTTGGGTGTCTGTGGCATGGCCAATCCCCTGCAGGGATGTAAGAGACGCAGTAAGAGGCCAGTTGGAAGGCCAATGTCTCTTGGCTATCACAGACACATCTGCTCCTGTATCTAACAGACCTCGGAAGGGCTTTTCTTGTATATAAATTGTAAGCTCGGGCCTCTCCCGTTTTATGTTTTGAACCCAAAATATGTCTGAGGACCCGAAACTCCTTTCTCCCCTCGGGTTCGGGGTGGCTGATGCACCGACTGAAATTAAAGGAATAAGGATGAGCTGAGCAATCCTTTGCCCTGCAGGGATGGAGATAACACTAACAGGCGCTGAAGCCATGATTTTTATTTCTCCAGTATAGTCCTGATCTATCACTCCTGGAATAATATGCAGGCCTCTCAGCGCAGAGCTACTGCGGCCTAACAGCAAGCCAACGGATCCCCTCGGTAGGGGGCCAATGGCTCCTGTAGGGAGGGCCTGGACTCCCATCTCCGGAGTCAGTACTGAGCTGGTGGAGGAGCAGAGGTCCAGTCCTGCACTCCCTGGCATTGCTCGGAGGAGGCAGGAAACTGATTGTAACTGCGAGTTGTTGGGGGATGGGCCTGAGGTTGGGGGAAGGAAGGGGCCGCCCCAAAATTTCTCTGCGGGGCCAGGGGCTGGCCCCTCTGCCAGTTTCCCGAAATCGGGCGGCCAGAGTTAACAAAAGTAGATCTACATTTCCTAGCCCAATGCTTCCCTTTATTACAACGGGGACAAGTTCCAGGCTTAGCTCTCCTTTCCTGGTTAGGGCAGTGAGCCATTAAGTGGCCCATTTGTCCGCAGGAAAAACAGCTGCCAGGAGGCCCAGCAGTGCGCAGATGTCCCTTTCCTTTTTCCCCTGTGCGGGGGGTGCGCAAGAACTCAGTTACAGTCTGCCCCTGGAGCGCTGCAGCCAGCGTGAGGCCCTGCATATAGGATGGACCAATGTCTGCACAAAGCCGTATATAGTCAGTTATTTCTCCCTTTCTCTTAATGGGTCTGATGGCTGCTTGGCAGGCTGCATTAGCATTCTCGTAAGCCAATTGTTGTACAAGGATCTTGCCGGCACCCTCATCTCGGATCAGACAACTTGTCGCCTCCAATAACCGAGAGACAAAGTCTTGATAAGGCTCATCTGACCCCTGTCTAATTTTGGAGAGGTCTTCAGTTTTACTAGAGTTAGGAAGTCTACTCCAGGCACGTTTAGCGGCAGCACTTATCTGATCGTAAACGTCCGGGGCGTAATCTAACTGGGTCTCGGTGCTAGCATGATCACCTTCCCCAGCCAGCTCCGCAAATGAAGCAGGCACATTATTTGCTCTGTTAGTCTCTGCTGTTGCCTGACACTGATCTACAAATTCAGACTTCCATAGCAAGTAATCTCCTCCACTAAGACAAGCCTTAGCTAACTGTTTCCAATCATTTGGGCATAAAGTTTTAGCAGCCAAGGTATCAAGAATAACTTGAGTAAATGGCGCTGTAGGGTCATATTGAGCACAAGCATTCTTCAGATCACTTATTTGTTTAAATGGCAAAGGCTGGTGGACTGCTTCGTTATCTTCAGTCCTCCTTACTGGGAATAATTGAAAACCAGAAATGTCCTCCCCTTCATGAGCAGCCTGCGCCAGGGAGAGTTGCAGGGCACTACGCTTAGGGGAAGGATTAGGACTTGACCCAAAAAGGAGTTCACTGCTCGGAGGGCCAGGCGCCTTTAACAGCGCTGGCTGAGATGGTACTGGCAGTGAGACAATAGCAGGCGGTGGGGGTGGTGGGAAAGGAGTTCCCAGTACATTATCCTTTCCCCTGTGTAATTACCTTAACAAGATTACCGCCAAGATTGTGGGTGGGGGCCCACAAGTTTCTAACTTTGCAGGAGTTTGTTGTCCTGGCTGAAGCTGGGACAACAGGGTTATGGTTGATTCCAGCATTTTCTCAACATGAGTTAATCTGTCTACAGTAGGCTCATTGCATAATTTCTCCTCAGAGTCTGAGCCATCTGAGTCTTCCTTAGTATCTAGCCTAGTGGGTTCAGATCTTACTAATTTACTCAGCTCTTCCCGGGCAGCTGCATAAGTTCCGGGGGCTGGGTGATGTTCATCAGGCCCCTGTTCAGTTTCTCTGATGGACTGATCGAATCTAACCCGTTCATGTCTAGGATCCAAACAATCTCGGACCAGATTCCAGAGAATAAAGGCATCCACTGGGATTTTCTCAGGGCCATTTAAATCATAATACTCCTGAATCTTTTTCCCTATCTTTCGCCAAGTTTCTAAGTTAATGGTTCCTTCCTCCGGGAACCAGGGGCATGCTTCCTCAACAAAATGAAAGAAACGTTCTAACTGACTTTGGCCAATTTTCACTCCCCGGGTATGTAGCATGCCTTTGAGGGCCTGCACGTATAGCGTGCGGCTATTACCTTGTCCCATAATTTATTACTCCCGACGATACACTCTCCTTCCGCTCTCCTTCTCAACTATTCGGACGTCCTTACCTGAGCGGGGGTCACCTGCCGTCGATCCCAGGTCTTCAAGTCCCTGTTCAGGCGCCAAACCTGCAGGGCCAGCCGGCAGGGGAACAGAAATCCTGACTGAGGGGCGGCAGGGATACGGAAAAGGAAAAATAATGCAAGAGAAAAAAGACAAGAGACAAAGATGGGGTACGGGAGGTCTACAGCCGTAAGGTTGAAACTCAAGACTGCAGCCAAGTTTATTCCAACTACCAGCTTATATGCAGTTTTGGAACCAGGGAATAGCATAGGATTGTTAACATTCCAGAACATAAAGAGTCTTTGAAGTTTGCAACATTTGATTACAGTAAACACAGGACAAGGTTGATTAACATAGGAATCTACTCCAGCGGACATAGCAAGGTGGGGGCATAGCAAAGCAATTCCGGACAGTAGCTGTGAACAGATGTCCTTGCCTTTAGCATATCCTGGCGGAAACAGCACAGCCAGAGGTGATAATTTACCTAGCTGCAGGTCTGGCTCCCGTCATCTTGGCGACATCGGCACAGCCAGAGGTCAGGATGAGCTTAGCTGCTAGCTCGGCTCCCGACAGTGAGGGAACAGAGAAAAAAGCTCATTTAGGACCTGCACTTACGAACGGGGTAGGCAGCTGTATATCAGGGAGTAAACCTTCTGAGAATAAAAACAGCTGGAGCTTGTTAAGGTAATTACACAGGGGAAAGGATAATGTACTGGGAACTCCTCAGAAGAATCTGATTTGTGGTGAGGGGAGAGAGATAAAAGCTCATTTAGGAACGACATGAACATGCTGCGTAGGTAGCTGTTTATCAGTAAATATCTCCACTGAGATTAAGAAAAGCAGTAGCTTAATAAATTAAGTACTTCCTGGTATGGTTACTGTACTGGTAACTCCCCAAAAGAATCTGGATTGTGGTGAGGGAACAGAGAAAAAAGCTCATTTAGGACCTGCACTTACGAAGGGGGTAGGCAGCTGTATATCAGGGAGTAAACCTTCTGAGAATAAAAACAGCTGGAGCTTGTTAAGGTAATTACACATGGGAACGGATAATGTACTGGGAACTCCTCAGAAGAATCTGATTTGTGGTGAGGGGAGAGAGATAAAAGCTCATTTAGGAACGACATGAACATGCTGCATAGGTAGCTGTTTATCAGTAAATATCTCCCCTGAGATTAAGAAAAGCAGTAGCTTAATAAATTAAGTACTTCTTGGTAAGGTTACTGTACTGGTAACTCCCCAAAAGAATCTGGATTGTGGTGAGGAAACAGAGAAAAAAGCTCATTTAGGACCTGCACTTACGAAGGGGGTAGGCAGCTGTATATCAGGGAGTAAACCGTCTGAGAATAAAAACAGCTGGAGCTTGTTAAGGTAATTACACAGGGGAAAGGATAATGTACTGGGAACTCCTCAGAAGAATCTGATTTGTGGTGAGGGGAGAGAGATAAAAGCTCATTTAGGAACGACATGAACATGCTGCCTACGTAGCTGTTTATCAGTAAATATCTCCACTGAGATTAAGAAAAGCAGTAGCTTAATAAATTAAGTACTTCCTGGTATGGTTACTGTACTGGTAACTCCCCAAAAGAATCTGGATTGTGGTGAGGGAACAGAGAAAAAAGCTCATTTAGGACCTGCACTTACGAAGGGGGTAGGCAGTTGTATATCAGGGAGTAAACCTTCTGAGAATAAAAACAGCTTTAGCTTGTTAAAGTAATTACACAGGGGAAAGGATAATGTACTGGGAACTCCTCAGAAGAATCTGATTTGTGGTGAGGGGAGAGAGATAAAAGCTCATTTAGGAACGACATGAACATGCTGCGTAGGTAGCTGTTTATCAGTAAATATCTCCACTGAGATTAAGAAAAGCAGTAGCTTAATAAATTAAGTACTTCCTGGTATGGTTACTCTACTGGTAACTCCCCAAAAGAATCTGGATTGTGGTGAGGGAACAGAGAAAAAAGCTCATTTAGGACCTGCACTTACGAAGGGGGTAGGCAGCTGTATATCAGGGAGTAAACCTTCTGAGAATAAAAACAGCTGGAGCTTGTTAAGGTAATTACACAGGGGAAAGGACAATGTACTGGGAACTCCTCAGAAGAATCTGATTTGTGGTGAGGGGAGAGAGATAAAAGCTCATTTAGGAACGACATGAACATGCTGCGTAGGTAGCTGTTTATCAGTAAATATCTCCCCTGAGATTAAGAAAAGCAGTAGCTTAATAAATTAAGTACTTCTTGGTAAGGTTACTGTACTGGTAACTCCCCAAAAGAATCTGGATTGTGGTGACGGAACAGAGAAAAAAGCTCATTTAGGACCTGCACTTATGAAGGGGGTAGGCAGCTGTATATCAGGGAGTAAACCTTCTGAGAATAAAAACAGCTGGAGCTTGTTAAGGTAATTACACAGGGGAAAGGATAATGTACTGGGAACTCCTCAGAAGAATCTGATTTGTGGTGAGGGGAGAGAGATAAAAGCTCATTTAGGAACGACATGAACATGCTGCGTAGGTAGCTGTTTATCAGTAAATATCTCCACTGAGATTAAGAAAAGCAGTAGCTTAATAAATTAAGTACTTCCTGGTATGGATACTGTACTGGTAACTCCCCAAATGAATCTGGATTGTGGTGAGGGGAGAGAGATAAAAGCTCATTTAGGAACGACATGAACATGCTGCGTAGGTAGCTGTTTATAAGTAAATATCTCCACTGAGATTAAGAAAAGCAGTAGCTTAATAAATTAAGTACTTCCTGGTATGGTTACTGTACTGGTAACTCCCCAAAAGAATCTGGATTGTGGTGAGGGAACAGAGAAAAAAGCTCATTTAGGACCTGCACTTACGAAGGGGGTAGGCAGCTGTATATCAGGGAGTAAACCTTCCGAGATAAAAACAGCTGGAGCTTGTTAAGGTAATTACACAGGGGAAAGGATAATGTACTGGGAACTCCTCTGAAGAATCTGATTTGTGGTGAGGGGAGAGAGATAAAAGCTAATTTAGGAACGACATGAACATGCTTCGTAGGTAGCTGTTTATCAGTAAATATCTCCACTGAGATTAAGAAAAGCAGTATCTTAATAAATTAAGTACTTCCTGGTATGGTTACTGTACTGGTAACTCCCCAAAAGAATCTGGATTGTGGTGAGGGAACAGAGAAAAAAGCTCATTTAGGACCTGCACTTACGAAGGGGGTAGGCAGCTGTATATCAGGGAGTAAACCTTCCGAGATAAAAACAGCTGGAGCTTGTTAAGGTAATTACACAGGGGAAAGGATAATGTACTGGGAACTCCTCAGAAGAATCTGATTTGTGGTGAGGGGAGAGAGATAAAAGCTCATTTAGGAACGACATGAACATGCTGCGTAGGTAGCTGTTTATCAGTAAATATCTCCACTGAGATTAAGAAAAGCAGTAGCTTAATAAATTAAGTACTTCCTGGTATGGTTACTCTACTGGTAACTCCCCAAAAGAATCTGGATTGTGGTGAGGGAACAGAGAAAAAAGCTCATTTAGGACCTGCACTTACGAAGGGGGTAGGCAGCTGTATATCAGGGAGTAAACCTTCTGAGAATAAAAACAGCTGGAGCTTGTTAAGGTAATTACACAGGGGAAAGGACAATGTACTGGGAACTCCTCAGAAGAATCTGATTTGTGGTGAGGGGAGAGAGATAAAAGCTCATTTAGGAACGACATGAACATGCTGCGTAGGTAGCTGTTTATCAGTAAATATCTCCCCTGAGATTAAGAAAAGCAGTAGCTTAATAAATTAAGTACTTCTTGGTAAGGTTACTGTACTGGTAACTCCCCAAAAGAATCTGGATTGTGGTGACGGAACAGAGAAAAAAGCTCATTTAGGACCTGCACTTATGAAGGGGGTAGGCAGCTGTATATCAGGGAGTAAACCTTCTGAGAATAAAAACAGCTGGAGCTTGTTAAGGTAATTACACAGGGGAAAGGATAATGTACTGGGAACTCCTCAGAAGAATCTGATTTGTGGTGAGGGGAGAGAGATAAAAGCTCATTTAGGAACGACATGAACATGCTGCGTAGGTAGCTGTTTATCAGTAAATATCTCCACTGAGATTAAGAAAAGCAGTAGCTTAATAAATTAAGTACTTCCTGGTATGGATACTGTACTGGTAACTCCCCAAATGAATCTGGATTGTGGTGAGGGGAGAGAGATAAAAGCTCATTTAGGAACGACATGAACATGCTGCGTAGGTAGCTGTTTATAAGTAAATATCTCCACTGAGATTAAGAAAAGCAGTAGCTTAATAAATTAAGTACTTCCTGGTATGGTTACTGTACTGGTAACTCCCCAAAAGAATCTGGATTGTGGTGAGGGAACAGAGAAAAAAGCTCATTTAGGACCTGCACTTACGAAGGGGGTAGGCAGCTGTATATCAGGGAGTAAACCTTCCGAGATAAAAACAGCTGGAGCTTGTTAAGGTAATTACACAGGGGAAAGGATAATGTACTGGGAACTCCTCTGAAGAATCTGATTTGTGGTGAGGGGAGAGAGATAAAAGCTAATTTAGGAACGACATGAACATGCTTCGTAGGTAGCTGTTTATCAGTAAATATCTCCACTGAGATTAAGAAAAGCAGTATCTTAATAAATTAAGTACTTCCTGGTATGGTTACTGTACTGGTAACTCCCCAAAAGAATCTGGATTGTGGTGAGGGAACAGAGAAAAAAGCTCATTTAGGACCTGCACTTACGAAGGGGGTAGGCAGCTGTATATCAGGGAGTAAACCTTCCGAGATAAAAACAGCTGGAGCTTGTTAAGGTAATTACACAGGGGAAAGGATAATGTACTGGGAACTCCTCTGAAGAATCTGATTTGTGGTGAGGGAGAGA
>NW_025956162.1:0-28927 GCF_023159225.1 Perognathus longimembris pacificus | reverse complement strand
TAAAAGCTCATTTAGGAACGACATGAACATGCTGCGTAAGTAGCTGTTTATCAGTAAATATCTCCACTGAGATTAAGCAAAGCAGTAGCTTAATAAATTAAGTACTTCCTGGTATGGTTACTGTACTGGTAACTCCCCAAAAGAATCTGGATTGTGGTGAGAGAACAAAGAAAAAAGCTCATTTAGGACCTGCACTTACGAAGGGGGTAGGCAGCTGTATATCAGGGAGTAAACCTTCTGAGAATAAAAACAGCTGGAGCTTGTTAAGGTAATTACACAGGGGAAAGGATAATGTACTGGGAACTCCTCAGAAGAATCTGATTTGTGGTGAGGGGAGAGAGATAAAAGCTCATTTAAGAACGAAATAAACATGCTGCGTAGGTAGCTGTTTATCAGTAAATATCTCCACTGAGATTAAGAAAAGCATTAGCTTAATAAATTAAGTACTTCCTGTTATGGTTACTGTACTGGTAACTCCCCAAAAGAATCTGGATTCTGGTGAGGGAACAGAGAAAAAAGCTCATTTAGGACCTGCACTTACGAAGGGGTTAGGCAGCTGTATATCAGGGAGTAAACGTTCGGAGAATAAAAACAGCTGGACTTGTTAAGGTAATTAGACAGGGGAAAGGATAAGTACTGGGAACTCCTCAGAAGAATCTGATTTGTGGTGAGGGGAGAGAGATAAAAGCTAATTTAGGATCGACATGAACATGCTGCGGAGGTAGCTGTTTATCAGTAAATATCTCAACTGAGATTAAGAAAAGCAGTAGCTTAATAAATTAAGTACTTCCTGGTATGGTTACTGTACTGGTATCTCCCCAAAAGAATCTGGATTGTGGTGAGGGAACAGAGAAAAAAGCTCATTTAGGACCTGCACTTACGAAGGGGGTAGGCAGCTGTATATCAGGGAGTAAACCTTCTGAGAATAAAAAGAGCTGGAGCTTGTTAAGGTAATTACACAGGGGAAAGGATAATGTACTGGGAACTCCTCAGAAGAATCTGATTTGTGGTGAGGACAGAGAGATAAAAGCTCATTTAGGAACGACATGAACATGATGCGTAGGTTGCTGTTTATCAGTAAATATCTCCACTGAGATTAAGAAAAGCAGTAGCTTAATAAATTAAGTACTTCCTGGTATGGTTACTGTACTGGTAACTCCCCAAAAGAATCTGGATTGTGGTGAGGGAAGAGAGAAAAAGCTCATTTAGGACCTGCACTTACGAAGGGGTTAGGCAGCTGTATATCAGGGAGTAAACCTTCTGAGAATAAAAACAGCTGGAGCTTGTTAAGGTAATTACACAGGGGATAGGATAATGTACTGGGAACTCCTCAGAAGAATCTGATTTGTGGTGAGGGGAGAGAGATAAAAGCTCATTTAGGAACGACATGAACATTCTGCGTAGGTAGCTGTTTATCAGTAAATATCTCCACTGAGATTAAGAAAAGCAGTAGCTTAATAAATCAAGTACTTCCTGGTATGGTTACTGTACTGGAAACTTCCCAAAAGAATCTGGATTGTGGTGAGGGAACAGAGAAAAAAGCTCATTTAGGACCTGCACTTACGAAAGGGGTAGGCAGCTGTATATCAGGGAGTAACCCTTCTGAGAATAAAAACAGCTGGAGCTTGTTAAGGTAGTTACACAGGGGAAAGGATAATGTACTGGGAACTCCTCAGAAGAATCTGATTTGTGGTGAGGGGAGAGAGATAAAAGCTCATTTAGGAACGACATGAACATGCTGCCTAGGTAGCTGTTTATCAGTAAATATCTCCACTGAGATTAAGAAAAGAGGTAGCTTAATAAATTAAGTACTTCCTTGTATGGTTACTGTACTGGAAACTCCCCAAAAGAATCTGTATTGTGGTGAGGGAACAGAGAAAAAAGCTCATTTAGGACCTGCACTTACGAAGGGGGTAGGCAGCTGTATATCAGGGAGTAAACTTTCTGAGAATAAAAACAGCTGGAGCTTGTTAAGGTAATTACATAGGGGAAAGGATAATGTACTGGGAACTCCTCAGAAGAATCTGATTTGTGGTGAGGGGAGAGAGATAAAAGCTCATTTAGGAACGACATGATCATGCTACGTAGGTAGTTGTTTATCAGTAAATATCTCCACTGAGATTAAGAAAAGCAGTAGCTTAATAAATTAAGCACTTCCTGGTATGGTTTCTGTACTGGTAAGTCCCCAAAAGAATCTGGATTGTGGTGAGGGAACAGAGAAAAAAGCTCATTTAGGACCTGCACTTACGAAGGGGGTAGGCAGCTGTATATTAGGGAGTAAACCTTCTGAGAATAAAAACAGCTGGAGCTTGTTAATGCAATTACGCAGGGGAAAGGATAATGTACTGGGAACTCCTCAGAAGAATCTGATTTGTGGTGAGGGGAGAGAGATAAAAGCTCATTTAGGAACGACATGAACATGCTGCGTAGGTAGCTGTTTATCAGTAAATATCTCCACTGAGATTAAGAAAAGCAGTATCGTAAGAAATTAAGTACTTCCTGGTATGGTTACTGTACTGGTAACTCCCCAAAAGAATCTGGATTGTGGTTAGGGAACAGAGAAAAAAGCTCATTTAGGACCTGCACTTACGAAGGGGGTAGGCAGCTGTATATCAGGGAGTAAACCTTCTGAGAATAAAAACAGCTGGGGAAAGGATAATGTACTGGGAACTCCTCCGAGGAATCTGATTTGTGGTGAGGGGGAGAGAGATAAAAGCTCATTTAGGAACGACATTTACATGCTGCGTAGGTAGCTGTTTATCAGTAAATATCTCCATTGAGATTAAGAAAAGCAGTAGCTTAATAAATTAAGCACTTCCTGGTATGGTTACTGTACTGGTAACTCCCCAAAAGAATCTGGATTGTGGTGAGGGAACAGAGAAAAAAGCTCATTTAGGACCTGCACTTACAAGGGGTTAGGCAGCTGTATATCAGGGAGCAAACCTTCTGAGAATAAAACAGCTGGAGCTTTTAAGGTAATTACACAGGGGAAAGGATAATGTACTGGGAACTCCTCCGAGGAATCTGATTTGTGGTGAGGGGAGAGAGATAAATGCTCATTTAGGAACGACATGAACATACTGCGTAGGTAGCTGTTTATCAGTAAATATCTCCATTGAGATTATAAAAAGCAGTAGCTTAATAAATTAAGCACTTCCTGGTATGGTTACTGTACTGGTAACTCCCCAAAAGAATCTGGATTGTGGTGAGGGAACAGAGAAAATAGCTCATTTAGGACCTGCACTTACGAAGGGGGTAGGCAGCTGTATATCAGGGAGCAAACCTTCTGAGAATAAAAACAGCTGGAGCTTTTAAGGTAATTACACAGGGGAAAGGATAATGTACTGGGATCTCCTCAGAAGAATCTGATTTGTGGTGAGGGGAGAGAGATAAAAGCTCATTTAGGAACGACATGAACATCCTGCGTAGGTAGCTGTTTATCAGTAAATATCTCCACTGAGATTAAGAAAAGCAGTTGTTTAATAAATTAAGTACTTCCTGGTATGGTTACTGTACTGGTAACTCCCAAAAGAATCCGGATCGTGGTGAGGGAACAGAGAAAAAAGCTCATTAAGACCTGCACTTACGAAGGGGGTAGGCAGCTGTATATCAGGGAGTAAACCTTCTGAGAATAAAAACAGCTGGTGCTTGTTAAGGTAATTACACAGGGGAAAGGATAATGTACTGGGAACTCCTCAGAAGAATCTGATTTGTGGTGAGGGGAGAGAGATAAAAGCTCATTTAGGAACAACATGAACATGCTGCGTAGGTAGCTGTTTATCAGTAAATATCTCCAATGAGATTAAGAAAAGCAGTAGCTTAATAAATTAAGTACTTCCTGGTATGGATAATGTACTGCTAACTCCCCAAAAGAATCTTGATTGTGGTGAGGGAACAGAGAAAAAAGCTCATTTAGGGACGACATGAACATGCTGCGTAGGTAGCTGTTTATCAGTAAATATCTCCACTGAGATTAAGAAAAGCAGTAGCTTAATAAATTAAGTATTTTCTGGTATGGTTACTGTACTGGTAACTCCCCAAAAGAATCTGGATTGTGGTGAGGAACAGAGAAAAAAGCTCATTTAGGAACGACGTGAACATGCTCGCGTAGGTAGCTGTTTATCAGTAAATTATCTCCACTGAGATTATGAAAAGCAGTAGCTTAATAAATTAAGTACTTCCTGGTATGGTTACTGTACTGGTAACTCCCCAAAAGAATCTGGATTGTGGTGAGGGAATAGAGAAAAAAGGCCTCATTTAGGACCTGCACTTACGAAGGGGGTAGGCAGCTGTATATCAGGGAGTAAACCTTCTGAGAATAAAAACAGCTGGAGCTTGTTAAGGTAAGAACACAGGGAAAGGATAATGTACTGGGAACTCCTCAGTAGAATCAGATTTGTGGTGACGGGAGAGAGATAAAAGCTCTTTTAGGAACGACATGAACATGCTGCGTAGGTAGCTGTTTATCAGTAAATATCTCCACTGAGATTAAGAAAAGCAGTAGCTTAATAAATTAAGTACTTCCTGGTATGGTTATTGTACTGGTAACTCCCCAAAAGAATCTGGATTGTGCTGAGGGAACAGAGAAAAAAAGCTCATTTAGGACTTGCACTTACGAAGGGGGTAGGCAGTTGTATATCAGGGAGTAAACCTTCTGAGAAAAAAAACAGCTGGAGCTTGTTAAGGTAATTACACAGGGGAAAGGATAATGTACTGGGAACTCCTCAGAAGAATCTGATTTGTGATGAGGGGAGATAGATAAAAGCTCATTTAGGAACGACATGAACATGCTGCGTAGGTGCTGTTTAACAGTAAATATCTCCACTGAGATTAAGACAAGCAGTAGCTTAATAAATTAAGTACTTCCTGGTATGGTTTACTGTACTGGTAACTCCCCAAAAGAATCTGGATTGTGGTGAGGGGAACAAGGAAAAAAGCTCATTTAGGACCTGCACTTACGAAGGGGGTAGGAGCTGTTTATCAGGGAGTAAACATTCTGAGAATAAAACCAGCTGGAGCTTGTTAATGCAATTACACAGTGGAAAGGATAATTTACTGGGAATTCCTCAGAAGATCTGATTTGTGTGAGGGGAGAGAGATAAAAGCTCATTTAGGAACGACATGAAATGGCTGCGTAGGTAGCTGTTTATCAGTAAATATCTCCACTGAGATTAAGAAAAGCAGTAGCTTAACTAAATTAAGTACTTCCTGGTATGGTTACTGTACTGGTAACTCCCAAAAGAATCTGGATTGTGGTTAGGGAACAGAGAAAAAAGCTCATTTAGGACCTGCACTTACGAAGGGGGTAGGGCAGCTGTATATCAGGGAGTAAACCTTCTGAGAATAAAAACAGCTGGGGAAAGGATAATGTACTGGGAACTCCTCCGAGGAATCTGATTTGTGGTGAGGGGAGAGAGATAAAAGCTCATTTAGGAACGACATTTACATGCTGCGTAGGTAGCTGTTTATCAGTAAATATCTCCATTGAGATTAAGAAAAGCAGTAGCTTAATAAATTAAGCACTTCCTGGTATGGTTACTGTACTGGTAACTCCCCAAAAGAATCTGGATTGTGGTGAGGGAACAGAGAAAAAAGCTCATTTAGGACCTGCACTTACAAGGGGTTAGGCAGCTGTATATCAGGGAGCAAACCTTCTGAGAATAAAAACAGCTGGAGCTTTTAAGGTAATTACACAGGGGAAAGGATAATGTACTGGGAACTCCTCCGAGGAATCTGATTTGTGGTGAGGGGAGAGAGATAAATGCTCATTTAGGAACGACATGAACATACTGCGTAGGTAGCTGTTTATCAGTAAATATCTCCATTGAGATTATAAAAAGCAGTAGCTTAATAAATTAAGCACTTCCTGGTATGGTTACTGTACTGGTAACTCCCCAAAAGAATCTGGATTGTGGTGAGGGAACAGAGAAAATAGCTCATTTAGGACCTGCACTTACGAAGGGGGTAGGCAGCTGTATATCAGGGAGCAAACCTTCTGAGAATAAAAACAGCTGGAGCTTTTAAGGTAATTACACAGGGGAAAGGATAATGTACTGGGATCTCCTCAGAAGAATCTGATTTGTGGTGAGGGGAGAGAGATAAAAGCTCATTTAGGAACGACATGAACATCCTGCGTAGGTAGCTGTTTATCAGTAAATATCTCCACTGAGATTAAGAAAAGCAGTTGTTTAATAAATTAAGTACTTCCTGGTATGGTTACTGTACTGGTAACTCCCACAAAAGAATCCGGATCGTGTGAGGGAACAGAGAAAAAAGCTCATTAAGACCTGCACTTACGAAGGGGGTAGGCAGCTGTATATCAGGGAGTAAACCTTCTGAGAATAAAAACAGCTGGTGCTTGTTAAGGTAATTACACAGGGGAAAGGATAATGTACTGGGAACTCCTCAGAAGAATCTGATTTGTGGTGAGGGGAGAGAGATAAAAGCTCATTTAGGAACAACATGAACATGCTGCGTAGGTAGCTGTTTATCAGTAAATATCTCCAATGAGATTAAGAAAAGCAGTAGCTTAATAAATTAAGTACTTCCTGGTATGGATAATGTACTGCTAACTCCCCAAAAGAATCTTGATTGTGGTGAGGGAACAGAGAAAAAAGCTCATTTAGGGACGACATGAACATGCTGCGTAGGTAGCTGTTTATCAGTAAATATCTCCCACTGAGATTAAGAAAAGCAGTAGCTTAATAAATTAAGTATTTTCTGGTATGGTTACTGTACTGGTAACTCCCCAAAAGAATCTGGATTGTGGTGAGGGAACAGAGAAAAAAGCTCATTTAGGAACGACGTGAACATGCTGCGTAGGTAGCTGTTTATCAGTAAATATCTCCACTGAGATTATGAAAAGCAGTAGCTTAATAAATTAAGTACTTCCTGGTATGGTTACTGTACTGGTAACTCCCCAAAAGAATCTGGATTGTGGTGAGGGAATAGAGAAAAAAGCTCATTTAGGACCTGCACTTACGAAGGGGGTAGGCAGCTGTATATCAGGGAGTAAACCTTCTGAGAATAAAAACAGCTGGAGCTTGTTAAGGTAAGAACACAGGGGAAAGGATAATGTACTGGGAACTCCTCAGTAGAATCAGATTTGTGGTGACGGGAGAGAGATAAAAGCTCTTTTAGTAACGACATGAACATGCTGCGTAGGTAGCTGTTTATCAGTAAATATCTCCACTGAGATTAAGAAAAGCAGTAGCTTAATAAATTAAGTACTTCCTGGTATGGTTATTGTACTGGTAACTCCCCAAAAGAATCTGGATTGTGCTGAGGGAACAGAGAAAAAAGCTCATTTAGGACTTGCACTTACGAAGGGGGTAGGCAGTTGTATATCAGGGAGTAAACCTTCTGAGAATAAAAACAGCTGGAGCTTGTTAAGGTAATTACACAGGGGAAAGGATAATGTACTGGGAACTCCTCAGAAGAATCTGATTTGTGATGAGGGGAGAGAGATAAAAGCTCATTTAGGAACGACATGAACATGCTGCGTAGGTGGCTGTTTAACAGTAAATTATCTCCACTGAGATTAAGACAAGCAGTAGCTTAATAAATTAAGTACTTCCTGGTATGGTTACTGTACTGGTAACTCCCCAAAAGAATCTGGATTGTGGTGAGGGAACAGAGAAAAAAGCTCATTTAGGACCTGCACTTACGAAGGGGGTAGGCAGCTGTTTATCAGGGAGTAAACATTCTGAGATAAAACCAGCTGGAGCTTGTTAAGGTAATTACACAGTGGAAAGGATAATGTACTGGGAATTCCTCAGAAGAATCTGATTTGTGGTGAGGGGAGAGAGATAAAAGCTCATTTAGGAACGACAGAAATGCTGCGTAGGTAGCTGTTTATCAGTAAATATCTCCACTGAGATTAAGAAAAGCAGTAGCTTAATAAATTAAGTACTTCCTGGTATGGATACTGTACCTGGGTAACTCCCCAAAAGAATCTGGATTTTGGTGAGGGAACAGAGAAATAAGCTCATTTAGGAACGACATGAACATGCTGCGTAGGTAGCTGTTTATCAGTAAATATCTCCACTGAGATTATGAAAAAGCAGTAGCTTAATAGATTAATTACTTCCTGGTATGGTTACTGTACTGGTAACTCCCCAAAAGAATCTGGATTGTGGTGAGGGAACAGAGAAAAAAGCTCATTTAAGACCTGCACTTACGAAGGAGGTAGGCAGCTGTATATCAGGGAGTAAACCTTCTGAGAATAAAAACAGCTGGAACTTGTTAAGGTAATTACACAGGGGAAGGATAATGTACTGGGAACTCCTCAGAACAATCTTGATTTGTGGTGAGGGGAGAGAGATAAAAGCTCATTTAGGAACGACATGAACATGCTGCATAGGTAGCTGTTTAACAGTAAATATCTCCACTGAGATTAAGAAAGGCAGTAGCTTAATAAATTAGTACTTCCTGGTATGGTTACTGTACTGGTAACTCCCCAAAAGAATCTGGATTGTGGTGAGGGGAACAGAGAAAAAAGCTCATTTAGGACCTGCACTTACGAAGGGGGTAGGCAGCTGTATTTCAGGGAGTAAACCTTCTGAGAATAAAAACAGCTGGAGCTTGTTAAGGTAATTACACAGGGGAAAGGATAATGTACTGGGAACTCCTCAGAAGAATCTGATTTGTGGTGAGGGGAGAGAGATAAAAGCTCATTTAGGAACGACATGAACATGCTGCGTACGTAGCTGTTTATCAGTAAATATCTACACTGAGATTAAGAAAAAGCAGTAGCTTAATAAATTAAGTACTTCCTGGTATGGTTACTGTACTGGTAACACCCCAAAAGTATCTGGATTGTGGTGAGGGAACAGAGAATAAAGCTCATTTAGGGCCTGCACTTACGAAGGGGGTAGGCAGCTGTATATCAGGGAGAAAACCTTCTGAGAATAAAAAACAGCTGGAGCTTGTTAAGGTAATTACACAGGGGAAAGGATAATGTACTGGGAACTCCTCAGAAGAATCTGATTTGTGGTGAGGGTAGAGAGATACAAGCTCATTTACGAACAACATGAACATGCTGCGTAGGTAGCTGTTTTATCAGTAAATATCTCCAATGAGATTAAGAAAAGCAGTAGCTTAATAAATTAAGTACTTCCTGCTATGGTTATTGTACTGGTAACTCCCCAAAAGAATCTGGATTGTGGTGAGGGAACAGAGAAAAAATGCTCATTTAGGACTTGCACTTACGAAGGGGGTAGGGCAGTTGTATATCAGGGAGTAAACCTTCTGAGAATAAAAACAGCCTGAGCTTGTTAAGGTAATTACACAGGGGAAAGGATAATGTACTGGGAAGTCCTCAGAAGAATCTGATTTGTGATGAGGGGAGAGAGATAAAAGCTCATTTAGGAACGACATGAACATGCTGCGTAGGTAGCTGTTTAACAGTAAATATCTCCACTGAGATAAGAAAAGCAGTAGCTTAATAAATTAAGTACTTCCTTGTATGGTTACTGTACTGGTAACTCCCCAAAAGAATCTGGATTGTGGTGAGGGAACAGAGAAAAAAGCTCATTTAGGACCTGCACTTCCGAAGGGGTTAGGCAGCTGTTTATCAGGGAGTAAACATTCTGAGAATAAAAGCAGCTGGAGCTTGTTAAGGTAATTACAACAGTGGAAAGGATAATGTACTGGGAATTCCTCAGAAGAATCTGATTTGTGGTGAGGGAGAGAGAAAAAAGCTCATTTAGGAACGACATGAACATGCTGCATACGTAGCTGTTTATCAGTAAATATCTCCACTGAGATAAGAAAAGCAGTAGCTTAATAAATTAAGTACTTCCTGGTATGGATACTGTACTGGTAACACTCCCCAAAAGAATCTGGATTGTGGTGAGGGAACAGAGAAAAAAGCTCATTTAGGAACGACGTGAACATGCTGCGTAGGTAGCTGTTTATCAGTAAATATCTCCACTGAGATTATGAAAAGCAGTAGCTTAATAGATTAAGTACTTCCTGGTATGGTTACTGTACTGGTAACTCCCCAAAAGAATCTGGATTGTGGTGAGGGAATAGAGAAAAAAGCTCATTTAGGACCTGCACTTACGAAGGGGGTAGGCAGCTGTATATCAGGGAGTAAACTTCTGAGAATAAAAACAGCTGGAGCTTGTTAAGGTAAGAACACAGGGGAAAGGATAATGTACTGGGAACTCCTCAGTAGAATCAGATTTGTGGTGACGGGAGAGAGATAAAAGCTCTTTTAGGAACGACATGAACATGCTGCGTAGGTAGCTGTTTATCAGTAAATATCTCCACTGAGATTAAGAAAAGCAGTAGCTTAATAAATTAAGTACTTCCTGGTATGGTTATTGTACTGGTAACCTCCCCAAAAGAATCTGGATTGTGCTGAGGAACAGAGAAAAAAGCTCATATAGGACTTGCACTTACGAAGGGGGTAGGCAGTTGTATATCAGGGAGTAAACCTTCTGAGAATAAAAACAGCTGGAGCTTGTTAAGGTAATTACACAGGGGAAAGGATAATGTACTGGGAACTCCTCAGAAGAATCTGATTTGTGATGAGGGGAGAGAGATAAAAGCTCATTTAGGAACGACATGAACATGCTGCGTAGGTGGCTGTTTAACAGTAAATATCTCCACTGAGATTAAGACAAGCAGTAGCTTAATAAATTAAGTACTTCCTGGTATGGTTACTGTAACTGGTAACTCCCCAAAAGAATCTGGATTGTGGTGAGGGAACAGAGAAAAAAGAATCTCATTAGGACCTGCACTTACGAAGGGGGTAGGCAGCTGTTTATCAGGGAGTAAACATTCTGAGAATAAAACCAGCTGGAGCTTGTTAAGGTAATTACACAGTGGAAAGGATAATGTACTGGGAATTCCTCAGAAGAATCTGATTTGTGGTGAGGGGAGAGAGATAAAAGCTCATTAGGAACGAAATGAAATGGCTGCGTAGGTAGCTGTTTATCAGTAAATATCTCCACTGAGATTAAGAAAAGCAGTAGCTTAATAAATTAAGTACTTCCTGGTATGGATACTGTACTGGTAACTCCCCAAAAGCATCTGGATTTTGGTGAGGGAACAGAGAAAAAAAGCTCATTTAGGAACGACATGACATGCTGCGTAGGTAGCTGTTTATCAGTAAATATCTCCACTGAGATTATGAAAAGCAGTAGCTTAATAGATTAAGTACTTCCTGGTATGGTTACTGTACTGGTAACTCCCCAAAAGAATCTGGATTGTGGTGAGGGAACAGAGAAAAAAAGGTCCATTAAGACCTGCACTTACGAAGGAGATAGGCAGCTGAATATCAGGGAGTAAACCTTCTGAGAATAAAAACAGCTGGAACTTGTTAAGGTAATTACACAGGGGAAGGATAATGTACTGGGAACTCCTCAGAACAATCTGATTTGTGGTGAGGGGAGAGAGATAAAAGCTCATTTAGGAACGACATGAACATGCTGCGTAGGTAGCTGTTTAACAGTAAATATCTCCACTGAGATTAAGAAAGGCAGTAGCTTAATAAATTAAGTACTTCCTGGTATGGTTACTGTAACTGGTAACTCCCCAAAAGAATCTGGATTGTGGTGAGGGAACAGAGAAAAAAGCTCATTTAGGACCTGCACTTACGAAGGGGGTAGGCAGCTGTATGTCAGGGAGTAAACCTTCTGAGAATAAAAACAGCTGGAGCTTGTTAAGGTAATTACACAGGGGAAAGGATAATGTACTGGGAACTCCTCAGAAGAATCTGATTTGTGGTGAGGGGAGAGAGATAAAAGCTCATTTAGGAACGACAAGAACATGCTGCGTACGTAGCTGTTTATCAGTAAATATCTACACTGAGATTAAGAAAAGCAGTAGCTTAATAAATTAAGTACTTCCTGGTATGGTTACTGTACTGGTAACACCCCAAAAGTATCTGGATTGTGGTGAGGGAACAGAGAATAAAGCTCATTTAGGGCCTGCACTTACGAAGGGGGTAGGCAGCTGTATATCAGGGAGAAAACCTTCTGAGAATAAAAACAGCTGGAGCTTGTTAAGGTAATTACACAGGGGAAAGGATAATGTACTGGGAACTCCTCAGAAGAATCTGATTTGTGGTGAGGGTAGAGAGATACAAGCTCATTTACGAAACAACATGAACATGCTGCGTAGGTAGCTGTTTATCAGTAAATATCTCCAATGAGATTAAGAAAAGCAGTAGCTTAATAAATTAAGTACTTCCTGCTATGGTTATTGTACTGGTAACTCCCCAAAAGAATCTGGATTGTGGTGAGGGAACAGAGAAAAATGCTCATTTAGGACTTGCACTTACGAAGGGGGTAGGCAGTTGTATCTCAGGGAGTAAACCTATCTGAGAATAAAAAACAGCCTGAGCTTGTTAAGGTAATTACACAGGGGAAAGGATAATGTACTGGGAAGTCCTCAGAAGAATCTGATTTGTGATGAGGGGAGAGAGATAAAAGCTCATTTAGGAACGACATGAACATGCTGCGTAGGTAGCTGTTTAACAGTAAATATCTCCACTGAGATTAAGAAAAGCAGTAGCTTAATAAATTAAGTACTTCCTTGTATGGTTACTGTACTGGTAACTCCCCAAAGAATCTGGATTGTGGTGAGGGAACAGAGAAAAAAGCTCATTTAGGACCTGCACCTTCCGAAGGGGTTTAGGCAGCTGTTTATCAGGGAGTAAACATTCTGAGAATAAAAGCAGCTGGAGCTTGTTAAGGTAATTACACAGTGAAAGGACAATGTACTGGGAATTCCTCAGAAGAATCTGATTTGTGGTGAGGGGGAGAGAGAAAAAAGCTCATTTAGGAACGACATGAACATGCTGCATACGTAGCTGTTTATCAGTAAATATCTCCACTGAGATTAAGAAAAGCAGTAGCTTAATAAATTAAGTACTTCCTGGTATGGATTACTGTACTGGTAACTCCCCAAAAGAATCTGGATTGTGGTGAGGGAACAGAGAAAAAAGCTCATTTAGGAACGACATGAACATGCTGCGTAGGTAGCTGTTTATCAGTAAATATCTCCACTGAGATTATGAAAAGCAGTAGCTTAATAGATTAAGTACTTCCTGGTATGGTTACTGTACTGGGTAACTCCCCAAAAGAATCTGGATTGTGGTGAGGGAACAGAGAAAAAAGCTCATTTAGGACCTGCACTTACGACGGAGGTAGGCAGCTGTATATCAGGGAGTAAACCTTCTGAGAATAAAAACAGCTGGAGCTTGTTAAGGTAATAACACAGGGGAAAGGATAATGTACTGGGAACTCCTCAGTAGATCAGATTTGTGGTGACGGGAGAGAGATAAAAGCTCTTTTAGGAACGACATGAACATGCTGCATAGGTAGCTGTTTATCAGTAAATATCTCCAATGAGATTAAGAAAAGCAGTAGCTTAATAAATTAAGTACTTCCTGCTATGGTTATTGTACTGGTAACTCCCCAAAAGAATCTGGATTGTGGTGAGGGAACAGAGAAAAATGCTCATTTTAGGACTTGCACTTACGAAGGGGGTAGGCAGTTGTATATCAGGGAGTAAACCTTCTGAGAATAAAAACAGCCTGAGCTTGTTAAGGTAATTACACAGGGGAAAGGATAATGTACTGGGAAGTCCTCAGAAGAATCTGATTTGTGATGAGGGGAGAGAGATAAAAGCTCATTTAGGAACGACATGAACATGCTGCGTAGGTAGCTGTTTAACAGTAAATATCTCCACTGAGATTAAGAAAAGCAGTAGCTTAATAAATTAAGTACTTCCTTGTATGGTTACTGTACTGGTAACTCCCCAAAAGAATCTGGATTGTGGTGAGGGAACAGAGAAAAAAGCTCATTTAGGACCTGCACTTCCGAAGGGGTTAGGCAGCTGTTTATCAGGGAGTAAACATTCTGAGAATAAAAGCAGCTGGAGCTTTTTAAGGTAATTACACAGTGGAAAGGATAATGTACTGGGAATTCCTCAGAAGAATCTGATTTGTGGTGAGGGGAGAGAGAAAAAAGCTCATTTAGGAACGACATGAACATGCTGCATACGTAGCTGTTTATCAGTAAATATCTCCACTGAGATTAAGAAAAGCAGTAGCTAATAAATTAAGTACTTCCTGGTATGGATACTGTACTGGTAACTCCCCAAAAGAATCTGGATTGTGGTGAGGGAACAGAGAAAAAAGCTCATTTAGGACCTGCACTTACGAAGGGGGTAGGCAGCTGTATACCAGGGAGTAAACCTTCTGAGAATAAAAACAGCTGGAGCTTGTTAAGGTAATTACACAAGGGAAAATATAATGTACTGGGAACTCCTCAGAAGAATCTGATTTGTAGTGAGGGGAGAGAGATAAAAGCTCATTTAGGAACGACATGAACATGCTGCATACGTACCTGTTTATCAGTAAATATATCAACTTAGATTAAGAAAAGCAGTAGCTTAATGAATTAAGTACTTCCTGGTACGGTTACTCTACTGGTAACTCCCCAAAAGAATCTGGATTGTGGTGAGGGAAAAGAGAAAAAAGCTCCTTTAGGACCTGCACTTACGGAGGGGGTAGGCAGCTGTATAACAGGGAGTAAACCTTCTGAGAATAGAAACAGCTGGAGCTTGTTAAGGTAATTACACAGGGGAAAGGATAATGTACTGGGAACTCCTCAGAAGAATCTGATTTGTGGTGAGGGGAGAGAGATAAAAGCTCATTTAGGAACGACATGAACATGCTGCATACGTAGCTGTTTATCAGTAAATATTTCCACTGAGATTAAGAAAAGCAGTAGCTTAATAAATTAAGTACTTCCTGGTATGGATACTGTACTGGTAAACTCACCAAAACAGTCTTGATTGTGGTGAGGGAACAGAGAAAAAAGCTCATTTAGGAACGACATGAACATCCTGCGTAGGTAGCAGTTTATCAGTAAAATATCTCCACTGAGATTAAGAAAAGCAGTAGCTTAATAAATTAAGTACTTCCTGGTATGGTTACTGTACTGGTAACCTCCCCAAAAGAAATCTGGATTGTGGTGAAGGAACAGAGAAAAAAGCTCATTTAGGACCTGCACTTACGAAGGGGGTAGGCAGCTGTATGTCAGGGAGTAAACCTTCTGATAATAAAAACAGCTGGAGCTTGTTAAGGTAATTACACAGAGGAAAGGATAATGTACTGGGAACTCCTCAGAAGAATCTGATTTGTGGTGAGGGGAGAGAGATAAAGCTCATTTAGGAACGACATGACATGCTGCGTAGGTAGCTTTTTATCAGTAAATATCTCCACTGAGATTAGAAAAGAAGTAGCTTAATAAATTAAGTACTTCCTGGTATGGTTACTGTACTGGTAACTCCCCAAAAGAATCTGGATTGTGGTGAGCGGAACAGAGAAAAAAGCTCATTTAGGACCTGCACTTACGAAGCGGGTAGGCAGGTGTATATCAGGGAGTAAACCTTCTGAGAATAAAAACAGCTGGA
This sequence comes from Perognathus longimembris pacificus, assembly GCF_023159225.1. Lineage (NCBI taxonomy): Eukaryota > Metazoa > Chordata > Mammalia > Rodentia > Heteromyidae > Perognathus > Perognathus longimembris. The sequence goes on along the minus strand of NW_025956162.1, from coordinate 13,492 downwards.
GATTGTTAAGGTAATTACACAGGGGAAAGGATAATGTACTGGGAACTCCTCAGAAGAATATGATTTGTGGTGAGGGGAGAGAGATAAAAGCTTATTTAGGACGACATGAACATGCTGCGTAGGTAGCTGTTTATCAGTGAATATCTCCACTGAGATTAAGAAAAGCAGTAGCTTAATAAATTAAGTACTTCCTGGTATGGTTACTGTACTGGTAACTCCCCAAAAGAATCTGGTTTGTGGTGAGGGAACAGAGAAAAAAGCTCATTTAGGACCTGCACTTTCGAAGGGGGTAGGCAGCAGTATATAAGGGAGTAAACCTTCTGAGAATAAAAACAGCTGGAGCTTGTTAAGGTAATTACACAGGGGAAAGGATAATGTACTGGGAACAATTCAGAAGAATCTGATTTGTGGTGAGGGGAGAGAGATAAAAGCTCATTTAGGAACGACATGAACATGCTGTGTAGGTAGCTGTTTGTTCAGTAAATATCTCCACTGTGATTAAGAAAAGCAGTAGCTTAATAAATTAAGTACTTCCTGGTATGGTTACTGTACTGGTAACTTTCCAAAAGAATCTGCATTCTGGTGAGGGAACAGAGAAAAAAGCTCATTTATGATCTGCACTTACGAAGGGGGTAGGCAGCTGTATATCAGGGAGTAAACCTTCTGAGAATAAAAACAACTGGAGCTTGTTAAGGTAATTACACAGGGGAAAGGATAATGTACTGGGAACTTCTCACAAGAATCTGATTTGTGTGAGGGGAGAGAGATAAAAGCTCATTTAGGAACGACATGAACATGCTGCGTAGGTAGCTGTTTATCAGTAATATCTCCATTGAGATTAAGAAAAGCAGTAGCTTAATAAATTAAGTACTTCCTGGTATGGATAATGTACTGGTAACTCCCCAAAAGAATCTGGATTGTGGTGAGGGAACAGAGAAAAAAGCTCATTTAGGAACGACATGAACATGCTGCGTATGTAGCTGTTTATCAGTAAATATCTCCAGTGAGATTAAGAAAAGCAGTAGCTTAATAAATTAAGTACTTCCTGGTATGGTTCCTGTACTGGTAACTCCCCAAAAGAACCTGGATTGTGGTGAGGGAACAGAGAAAAAGCTCATTATTACCTGCCCTTACGAAGGGGGTAGGCAGCTGTATATCAGGGAGTAAACCTTCTGAGAATAAAAACAGCTGGAGCTTCTTAAGGTAATTACACAGGGGAAAGGATAATGTACTGGGAACTCCTCAGAAGAATCTGATTGGTGGTGAGGGGAGAGAGATAAAAGCTCATTTAGGAACGACATGAACATGCTGCGTAGGTAGCTGTTCATCAGTAAATATCTCCACTGAGATTAAGAAAAGCAGTAGCTTAATAAATTAAGTACTTCCTGGTATGGTTACTGTACTGGTAACTCCCCAAAAGAATCTGGATTGTGGTGAGGGAACAGAGAAAAAGCTCATTTAGGACCTGCACTTACGAAGGGGGTAGGCAGTTGTATATCAGGGAGTAAACCTTCTGAGAATAAAAACAGCTAGAGCTTGTTAAGGTAATTACACAGGGGAAAGGATAATGTACTGGGAACTCCTCAGAAGAATATGATTTGTGGTGAGGGGAGAGAGATAAAAGCTCATTTAGGAACGACATGAACATGCTGCGTAGGTAGCTCTTTATCAGTAAATATCTCCACTGAGATTAAGAAAAGCAGTAGCTTAATAAACTAAGTACTTCCTGGTATGGTTACTGTACTGGTACCTCCCCAAAAGAATCTGGATTGTGGTGAGGGAAGAGAGAAAAAAGCTCCTTTAGGACCTGCACTTACGAAGGGGGTAGGCAGCTGTATATCAGAAAGTAAACCTTCTGAGAATAAAAACAGCTGGAGCTTGTTAAGGTAATTACACAGGGGAAAGGATAATGTACTGGGAACAATTCAGAAGAATCTGATTTGTGGTGAGGGGAGAGAGATAAAAGCTCATTCAGGAACGACATGAACATGCTGTGTAGGTAGCTGTTTGTCAGTAAATATCTCCACTGAGATTAAGAAAAGCAGCTAGCTTAATAAATTAAGTACTTCCTGGTATGGTTACTGTACTGGTAACTTTCCAAAAGAATCTGCATTCTGGTGAGGGAACAGAGAAAAAAGCTCATTTAGGACCTGCACTTACGAAGGGGGTAGGCAGCTGTATATCAGGGAGTAAACCTTCTGAGAATAAAAACAGCTGGAGCTTGTTAAGGTAATTACACAGGGGAAAGGATAATGTACTGGGAACTCCTCACAAGAATCTGATTTGTGGTGAGGGGAGAGAGATAAAAGCTCATTTAGGAACGACATGAACATGCTGCGTAGGTAGCTGTTTATCAGTAAATATCTCCATTGAGATTAAGAAAAGCAGTAGCTTAATAAATTAAGTACTTCCTGGTGTGGTTACTGTACTGGTAACTCCGCAAAATAATCTGGATTGTGGTGAGGGAACAGAGAAAAAAGCTCATTTAGGACCTGCACTTCCGAACGGGGTAGTCAGCTGTATATCAGGGAGTATCGCTTCTGAGAATAAAAACAGCTTTCGCTTGTTAAGGTAATTACACAGGGGAAAGGATAATGTACTGGGAACTCCTCAGAGAAATCTAATTTGTGGTGAGGGGAGAGAGATAAAAGCTCATTTAGGAACGACATGAACATGCTGCGTAGGTAGCTGTTTATCAGTAAATATCGACACTGAGATTAAGAAAAGCAGTAGCTTAATAAATTAAGTACTTCCTCATATGGTTACTGCACTGGTAACTCCCCCAAAGAATCTGGATTGTGGTGAGGGAACAGAGAAAAAAGCTCATTTAGGACCTGCACTTTCGAAGGGGGTAGGCATCTGTATATCAGGGGAGTATCGCTTCTGAGAATAAAAACAGCTTTCGCTTGTTAAGGTAATTACACAGGTGGAAAGGATAATGTACTGGGAACTCCTCAGAAGAATCTGATTTGTGGTGAGGGGAGAGAGATAAAAGCTCATTAAGAAACGACATGAACATGCTGCATATGTCGCTGTTTATCAGTAAATATCTCCACTGAGATTAAGAAAAGCAGTAGCTTAATAAATTAAGTACTTCCTGGTATGGTTACTGTAACTGGTAACTCCCCAAAAGAACCTGGATTTTGTTGAGGGAACAGAGAAAAAAGCTCATTATTACCTGCCCTAACGAAGGGGGTAGGCAGCTGTATATCAGGGAGTAAACCTTCTGAGAATAAAAACAGCTGGAGCTTGTTAAGGTAATTACACAGGGGAAAGGATAATGTACTGGGAACTCCTCAGAAGAATCTGAATTTGTGGTGAGGGGAGAGAGATAAAAGCTCATGCTGCGTAGGTAGCTGTTTATCAGTAAATATCTCTACTGAGATTAAGAAAAGCAGTGGCTTAATAAATTAAGAACTTCCTGGTATGGTTACTGTACTGGTAACTCCCCAAAAGAATCTGGATTGTGGTGAGGGAACAGAGAAAAAAGCTCATTTAGGACCTGCACTTACGAAGGGGGTAGGCAGCTGTATATCAGGGAGTAAACCTTCTGAGAATAAAAACAGCTGGAGCTTGTTAAGGTAATTACACAGGGGAAAGGACAATGTACTGGGGAACTCCACAGAAGAATCTGATTTGTGGTGAGGGGAGAGAGATAAAATCTCATTTAGGAACGACATGAACATGCTGCGTAGGTAGCTGTTTATCAGTAAATATCTCCACTGAGATAAGAAAAGCAGTAGCGTAATAAATTAAGTACTTCCTGATATGGTTACTGTACTGGTAACTCACCGAAAGAATATGGATTGTGGTGAGGGAACAGAGAAAAAAGCTCATTTTAGGACCTGCACTTACGAAGGGGGTGGGCAGGTGTATATCAGGGAGTAAACCTTCTGAGAATAAAAACAGCTGGAGCTTGTTAAGGTAATTACAGAGGGGAAAGGATAATGTACTGGGAACTCCTCAGAAGAATCTGATTTGTGTTGAGGGGAGAGAGATAAAAGCTCATTTAGGAACGACATGAACATGGCTGCGTAGGTAGCTGTTTATCAGTAAATATCTCCACTGAGATTAAGAAAAGCAGTAGCTTAATAAATTAAGTACTTCCTGGTATGGTTACTGTGCTGGTAACTCCCCAAAATAATCTGGATTGTGTTGAGGGAACCGAGAAAAAAAGCTCATTTAGGACCTGCACTTACGAAGGGGGTAGGCAGCAGTATATCAGGGAGTAAACCTTCTGAGAATAAAAACAGCTGGAGCTTGTTAAGGTAATTACACAGGGGAAAGGATAATGTACTGGGAACTCCTCAGAAGAATCTGATTTGTGGTGAGGGGAGAGAGATAAAAGCTCATTTAAGAACGATATGAACATGCTGCGTAGGTAGCTCTTTATCAGTAAATATCTCCACTGAGATTAAGAAAACCAGTATCTTAATACATTAAGTACTTCCTGGTATGGTTACTGTACTGGTAACTCCCCAAAAGAATCTGGATTGTGGTGAGGGAACAGAGAAAAAAGCTCATTTAGGACCTGCACTTACGAAGGGGATAGGCAGCTGTATATCAGGGAGTAAACCTTCTGAGAATAAAAACAGCTGGAGCTTGTTAAGGTAATTACACAGGGGGAAAGGATAATGTACTGTGAACTCCTCAGAAGAATCTGATTTGTGGTGAGGGGAGAGAGATAAAAGCTCATTTAGGAACGACATGAACATGCTGCGTAGGTAGCTGTTTATCAGTAAATATCTCCACTGAGATTAAGAAAAGCAGTTGCTTAATAAACTAAGTACTTCCTGGTATGGTTACTGTACTGGTAACTCCCCAAAAGAATCTGGATTGTGGTGAGGGAACAGAGAAAAAAGCTCATTTAGGACCTGCACTGACGAAGGGGGTAGGCAGCTGTATATCAGGGAGTAAACCTTCTGAGAATAAAACAGCTGGAGCTTGTTAAGGTAATTAAACAGGTGGAAAGGATAATGTACTGGGAACTCCTCAGAGAATCTGATTTGTGGTGAGGGGAGAAGAGATAAAAGCTCATTTAGGAACGACATGAACATGCTGCGTAGGTAGCTGTTTATCAGTAAATATCTCCACTGAGATTAAGAAAAGCAGTAGCTTAATAAATTAAGTACTTCCTGGTATGGTTACTGTACTGGTAACTCCACAAAAGAATCTGGATTGTGTTGAGGGAACAGAGAAAAAATCTCATTTAGGACCTGCACTTACGAAGGGGGTAGGCAGTTGTATATCAGGGTGTAAACCTTCTGAGAATCAAAATAGCTGGGGCTTGTTAAGGTAATTACAAAGGGGGAAAGGATAATGTACTGGGAACTCCTCAGAAGAATCTGATTTGTGGTGAGGGGAGAGAGATAAAAGCTCATTTAGGAACGACATGAACATGCTGCGTAGGTAGCTGTTTATCAGTAAATATCTCCACTGACATTAAGAAAAGCAGTAGCTTAATACATTAGGTACTTCCTGGTATGGTTACTGTACTGGTAACTCCCCAAAAGAATCTGGATTGTGGTGAGGGAACAGAGAAAAAAGCTCATTTAGGACCTGCACTTACGAAGGGGTAGGCAGCTGTATATCAGGGAGTAAACCTTCTGAGAATAAAAACAGCTGGAGCTTGTTAAGGTAATTACACAGGGGAAAGGATAATGTACTGGGAACTCCTCAGAAGAATCTGATTTGTGGTGAGGGGAGAGAGATAAAAGCTCATTTAGGAACGACATGAACATGCTGCGTAGGTAGCTGTTTATCAGTAAATATCTCCACTGAGATTAAGAAAAGCAGTAGCTTAATAAATTAAGGACTTCCTGGTATGGTTACTGTACTGGTAACTCCCCAAAAGAATCTGGATTGTGGTGAGGGAACAGAGAAAAAGCTCATTTAGGACCTGCACTGACGAAGGGGGTAGGCAGCTGTATATCAGGGAGTAAACCTTCTGAGAATAAAAACAGCTGGAACTTGTTAAGGTAATTACACAGGGGAAAGGATAATGTACTGGGAACTCCTCACAAGAATCTGATTTGTGGTGAGGGGAGAGAGATAAAAGCTCATTTAGGTACGACATGAACATGCTGCGTAGGTAGTTGTTTATCAGTAAATATCTGCACTGAGATTAAGAAAAGCAGTAGCTTAATAAATTAAGTACTTCCTGGTATGGTTATTGTACTGGTAACTCCCCAAAAGAATCTGGATTGTGGTGAGGGAACAGAGAAAAAAGCTCATGTAGGACCTGCACTTAGGAAGGTGGTAGGCAGTTGTATATCAGGCAGTAAAGCTTCTGAGAATAAAAATAGCTGGAGCTTGTTAAGGTAATTACACAAGGGAAAGGATAATGTACTGGGAACTCCTCAGAAGAATCTGATTTGTGGTGAGGGGAGAGAGATAAAATCTCATTTAGGAACGAAATGAACATGCTGCGTAGGTAGCTGTTTATCAGTAAATATCTCCACTGAGATTAAGAAAAGCACTGGCTTAATAAATTAAGTACTTCCTGATATGGTTACTGTACTGGTAACTCACCGAAAGAATATGGATTGTGGTGAGGGAACAGAGAAAAAAGCTCATTTATGACCTGCACTTACGAAGGGGGTGGGCAGGTGTATATCAGGGAGTAAACCTTCTGAGAATAAAAACAGCTGGAGCTTGTTAAGGTAATTACAGAGGGGAAAGGATAATGTACTGGGAACTCCTCAGAATAATCTGATTTGTGTTGAGGGGAGAGAGATAAAAGCTCATTTAGAACGACATGAACATGCTGCGTAGGTAGCTGTTTATCAGTAAATATCTCCACTGAGATTAAGAAAAGCAGTAGCTTAATAAATTAAGTACTTCCTGGTATGGTTACTGTACTGGTAACTCCCCAAAATAATCTGGATTGTGTTGAGGAAACCGAGAAAAAAGCTCATTTAGGACCTGCACTTACGAAGGGGGTAGGCAGCAGTATATCAGGAGTAAACCTTCTGAGAATAAAAACAGCTGGAGCTTGTTAAGGTAATTACACAGGGGAAAGGATAATGTACTGGGAACTCCTCAGAAGAATCTGATTTGTGGTGAGGGGAGAGAGATAAAAGCTCATTTAAGAACGATATGAACATGCTGCGTAGGTAGCTCTTTATCAGTAAATATCTCCACTGAGATTAAGAAAAGCAGTAGCTTAATAAATTAAGTACTTCCTGGTATGTGTACTGTACTGGTAACTCCCCAAAAGAATCTGGATTGCGGTGAGGGAACAGAGAATAAAGCTCCTTTAGGACCTGCACTTACGAAGGGGGTAGGCAGCTGTATATCAGGGAGTAAACCTTCTGAGAATAAAAACAGCTGGAGCTTGTTAAGTTAATTACACAGGGGAAAGGATAATGTACTGGAACTCCTCAGAAGAATCTGATTTGAGGTGAGGGGAGAGAGAAAAAAAGCTCATTTAGGAACGACATGAACATGCTGCGTAGGTAGCTGTTTATCAGTAAATATCTCCACTTTGATTAAGAAAAGCAGTAGCTTAATAATTAAGTACTTCCTGGTATGGTTACTGTACTGGTAACTCCCCAAAAGAATGTGGATTGTGGTGAGGGAACAGAGAAAAAAGCTCATTTAGGACCTGCACTTACGAAGGGGGTAGGCAGCTGTATATCAGGGAGTAAACCTTCTGAGAATAAAAACAGCTGGAGCTTGTTAAGGTAATTACACAGGGGAAAGGATAATGTACTGGGAACTCCTCAGAAGAATCTGATTTGTGGTGAGTGGAGAGAGATAAAAGCTCATTTAGGAACGACATGAATATGCTGCGTAGGTAGCTGTTTATCAGTAAATATCTCCACTGAGATTAAGAAAAGAAGTAGCTTAATAAATTAAGTACTTCCTGGTATGGTTACTGTACTGGTAACTCCCCAAAAGAATCTGGATTGTGGTGAGGGAACAGAGAAAAAAGCTCCTTTAGGACCTGCACTTACGAAGGGGGTAGGCAGCTGTATATCAGGGAGTAAACCTTCTGAGAATAAAAACAGCTGGAGCTTGTTAAATAATTACACAGGGGAAATTATAAAGTACTGGGAACTCCTCAGAAGAATCTGATTTTTTGTTCGGTGAGAGAGATAAAAGCTCATTTAGGAACGACATGAACATGCTGCATACTTAGCTGTTTATCAGTAAATATCTCCACTGAGATTAAGAAAAGCAGTAGCTTAATAAATTAAGTACTTCCTGGTATGGTTACTGTACTGGTAACTCCCCAAAAGAATTTGGATTGTTGTGAGGGAACCGAGAAAAAAGCTCATTTAGGACCTGCACATACAGAAGGGGGTAGGCAGCTGTATATCAGGGAGTAAACCTTCTGAGAATAAAAACAGCTGGAGCTTGTTAAGGTAATTACACAGGGGAAAGGATAATGTACTGGGAACTCCTCAGAAGAATCTGATTTGTGGTGAGGGGAGAGAGATAAAAGCTCATTTAGGAACGACATGAACATGCTGCGTAGGTAGCTGTTTATCAGTAAATATCTCCACTGAGATTAAGAAAAGCAGTAGCTTAATAAATTAATTACTTCCTGGTATGGTTATTGTACTGGTAACTCCCCAAAAGAATCTGGATTGTGGTGAGGGAACAGGGAAAAAAGTTCATTTTATATCCTGCACTACGAAGGGGGTAGGCAGCTGTATATCAGGGAGTAAACCTTCTGAGAATAAAAACAGCTGGAGCTTGTTAAGGTAATTACACAGGGGAAAGGATAATGTACTGGGAACTCCTCAGAAGAATCTGATTTGTGGTGAGGGGAGAGAGATAAAAGCTCATTTAAGAACGATATGAACATGCTGCGTAGGTAGCTCTTTATCAGTAAATATCTCCACTGAGATTAAGAAAAGCAGTAGCTTAATAAATTAAGTTACTTCCTGGTATGGTTACTGTACTGGTAACTCCCCAAAAGAATCTGGATTGCGGTGAGGGAACAGAGAATAAAGCTCCTTTAGGACCTGCACTTACGAAGGGGGTAGGCAGCTGTATATCAGGGAGTAAAACCTTCTGAGAATAAAAACAGCTGGAGCTTGTTAAGTTAATTACACAGGGGAAAGGATAATGTACTGGGAACTCCTCAGAAGAATCTGATTTGAGGTGAGGGGAGAGAGAAAAAAAGCTCATTTAAGAACGACATGAACATGCTGCGTAGGTAGCTGTTTATCAGTAAATATCTCCACTTTGATTAAGAAAAGCAGTAGCTTAATAAATTAAGTACTTCCTGGTATGGTTACTGTACTGGTAACTCCCCAAAAGAATGTGGATTGTGGTGAGGAACAGAGAAAAAAGCTCATTTAGGACCTGCACTTACGAAGGGGGTAGGCAGCTGTATATCAGGGAGTAAACCTTCTGAGAATAAAAACAGCTGGAGCTTGTTAAGGTAATTACACAGGGGAAAGGATAATGTACTGGGAACTCCTCAGAAGAATCTGATTTGTGGTGAGTGGAGAGAGATAAAAGCTCATTTAGGAACGACATGAATATGCTGCGTAGGTAGCTGTTTATCAGTAAATATCTCCACTGAGATTAAGAAAAGAAGTAGCTTAATAAATTAAGTACTTCCTGGTATGGTTACTGTACTGGTAACTCCCCAAAAGAATCTGGATTGTGGTGAGGGAACAGAGAAAAAAGCTCCTTTAGGACCTGCACTTACGAAGGGGGTAGGCAGCTGTATATCAGGGAGTAAACCTTCTGAGAATAAAAACAGCTGGAGCTTGTTAAATAATTACACAGGGGAAATTATAAAGTACTGGGAACTCCTCAGAAGAATCTGATTTTTTGTTCGGTGAGAGAGATAAAAGCTCATTTAGGAACGACATGAACATGCTGCATACGTAGCTGTTTATCAGTAAATATCTCCACTGAGATTAAGAAAAGCAGTAGCTTAATAAATTAAGTACTTCCTGGTATGGTTACTGTACTGGTAACTCCCCAAAAGAATTTGGATTGTGGTGAGGGAACCGAGAAAAAAAGCTCATTTAGGACCTGCACATACGAAGGGGGTAGGCAGCTGTATATCAGGGAGTAAACCTTCTGAGAATAAAAACAGCTGGAGCTTGTTAAGGTAATTACACAGGGGAAAGGATAATGTACTGGGAACTCCTAATAGAATCTGATTTGTGGTGAGGGGAGAGAGATAAAAGCTCATTTAGGAACGACATGAACATGCTGCGTAGGTAGCTGTTTATCAGTAAATATCTCCACTGAGATTAAGAAAAGCAGTAGCTTAATAAATTAAGTACTTCCTGGTATGGTTATTGTACTGGTAACTCCCCAAAAGAATCTGGATTGTGGTGAGGGAACAGGGAAAAAAGCTCATTTATATCCTGCACTTACGAAGGGGGTAGGCAGCTGTATATCAGGGAGTAAACCTTCTGAGAATAAAAACACCTGGAGCTTGTTAAGGTAATTACACAGGGGAAAGGATAATGTACTGGGAACTCCTCAGAAGAATCTGATTTGTGGTGAGTGGCGAGAGATAAAAGCTCCTTTAGGAACGACATGAACATGCTGCGTAGGTAGCTGTTTATCAGTAAATATCTCCACTGAGATTAAGAAAAGCAGTAGCTTAATAAATTAAGTACTTCCTGGTATGGTTACTGTACTGTAACTCCCCAAAAGAATCTGGATTGTGGTGAGGGAACAGAGAAAAAAGCTCATTTAGGACCTGCACTTACGAAGGGGGTAGGCAGCTGTAATATCATGGAGTAAACCTTCTGAGAATAAAAACAGCTGGAGCTTGTTAAGGTAATTACACAGGGCAAAGGATAATGTACTGGGAACTCCTCAGAAGAATCTGATTTGTGGTGAGGGGAGAGAGATAAAAGCTCATTTAGGAACGACTTGAACATGCTGCGTAGGTAGCTGTTTATCAGTAAATATCTCCACTGAGATTAAGAAAAGCAGTAGCTTAATAAATTAAGTACTTCCTGGTATGGTTACTGTACTGGTAACTCCGCAAAATAATCTGGATTGTGGTGAGGGAACAGAGAAAAAAGCTCATTTAGGACCTGCACTTACGAAGGGTTTAGGCAGCTGTATATCATGGAGTAAACCTTCTGAGAATAAAAACAGCTGGAGCTTGTTAAGGTAATTACACAGGGCAAAGGATAATGTACTGGAACTCCTCAGAAGAATCTGATTTGTGGTGAGGGGAGAGAGATAAAAGCTCATTTAGGAACGACTTGAACATGCTGCGTAGGTAGCTGTTTATCAGTAAATATCTCCACTGAGATTAAGAAAAGCAGTAGCTTAATAAATTAAGTACTTCCTGGTATGGTTACTGTACTGGTAACTCCCCAAAAGAATCTGGATTGTGGTGAGGGAACAGAGAAAAAAGCTCATTTAGGACCTGCACTTACGAAGGGGGTAGGCAGCTGTATATCAGGGAGTAAACCTTCTGAGAATAAAAACAGCTGGAGCTTGTTAAGGTAATTACACAGGGGAAAGGATAATGTACTGGGAACTCCTCAGAAGAATCTGATTTGTGGTGAGGGGAGAGAGATAAAAGCTCATTTAAGAACGATATGACATGCTGCGTAGGTAGCTCTTTATCAGTAAATATCTCCACTGAGATTAAGAAAAGCAGTAGCTTAATAAATTAAGTACTTCCTGGTATGGTTACTGTACTGGTAACTCCCCAAAAGAATGTGGATTGTGGTGAGGGAACAGAGAAAAAAGCTCATTTAGGACCTGCACTTACGAAGGGGGTAGGCAGCTGTATATCAGGGAGTAAACTTCTGAGAATAAAAACAGCAGGAGCTTGTTAAGGTAATTACACAGGGGAAAGGATAATGTACTGGGAACTCCTCAGAAGAATCTGATTTGTGGTGAGTGGAGAGAGAAAAAAGCTCATTTAGGAACGACATGAACATGCTGCGTAGGTAGCTGTTTATAAGTAAATATCTCCACTGAGATTAAGAAAAGCAGTAGCGTAATAAATTAAGTACTTCCTGGTATGGTTACTGTACTGGTAACTCCCAAAAGAATGTGGATTGTGGTGAGGGAAACAGAGAAAAAAGCTCATTTAGGACCTGCCCTTACGAAGGGGGTAGGCAGTTGTATATCAGGGAGTAAACCTTCTGAGAATAAAAACAGCTGGAGCTTGTTAAGGTAATTACACAGGGGAAAGGTAATGTACTGGGAACTCCTCAGAAGAATCTGATTTGTGGTGAGGGGAGAGGGAAAAAAGCTCATTTAGGAACGACATGAACATGCTGCGTAGTTAGCTGTTTATCAGTAAATATCTTCACTGAGATTAAGAAAAGCAGTAGCTTAATAAATTAAGTACTTCCTGGTATGGTTACTGTACTGGTAACTCCCCAAAAGAATCTGGATTGTGGTGAGGGAACAGAGAAAAAAGCTCATTTAGGACCTGCACTTACGAAGTGGGTAGGCAGCTGTATATCAGGGAGTAAACCTTCTGAGAATAAAAACAGCTGGAGCTTGTTAAGGTAATTACACAGGGGAAAGGATAATGTACTGGGAAGTCCTCAGAAGAATCTGATTTGAGGTGAGGGGAGAGAGATAAAAGCTCATTTAGGAACGACATGAACATGCTGCGTAGGTAGCTGTTTATCAGTAAATATCTCCACTGAGATTAAGAAAAGCAGTAGCTTAATAAATTAAGTACTTCCTGGTATGGTTACTGTACTGGTAACTCCCCAAAAGAATCTGGATTGTGGTGAGGGAACAGAGGAAAAAGCTCATTTAGGACCTGCACTTACGAAGGGGGGAGGCAGCTGTATATCAGGGAGTAAACCTTCTGAGAATAGAAACAGCTGGAGCTTGTTAAGGTAATTACACAGGGGAAAGGATAATGTACTGGGAACTCCTCAGAAGAATCTGATTTGTGGTGAGGGGAGAGAGATAAAAGCTCATTTTGGAACGACATGAACATGCTTCGTAGGTAGCTGTTTATCAGTATATATCTCCACTGAGATTAAGAAAAGCACTATCTTAATAAATTAAGTACTTCCTGGTATGGTTACTGTACTGGTAACTCCCCAAAAGAATCTGGATTGTTGTGAGGGAACACAGAAAAAAGCTCATTTAGGACCTGCATTTACGAAGGGGTTAGGCAGCTGTATATCAGGGAGTAAACCTTCTGAGAATAAAAACAGCAGGAGCTTGTTAAGGTAATTACACAGGGAAAAGGATAATGTACTGGGAACTCCTCAGAAGAATCTGATTTGTGGTGAGGGGAGAGAGATAAAAGCTCATTTAGGAATGACATGAACATGCTGCGTAGGTAGCTCTTTATCAGTAAATATCTCCACTGAGATTAAGAAAAGCAGTAGCTTCATAAATTAAGTACTTCCTGGTATGGATACTTTACTGGTACCTCCCCAAAAGAATCTGGATTGTGGTGAGGGAACAGAGGAAAAAAGGTCATTTAAGACCTGCACTCACGAAGGGGGTAGGCAGCTGTATATCAGGGAGTAAACCTTCTGAGAATAAAAACAGCTGGAGCTTG
>NW_025956161.1:0-31879 GCF_023159225.1 Perognathus longimembris pacificus | reverse complement strand
GGAGAGAGATAAAAGCTCATTTAGGAACGACATGAACATGCTGCATACGTAGCTATTTATCAGTAAATATCTCCCCTGAGATTAAGAAAAACAGTAGCTTAATAAATTAAGTACTTCCTGGTATGGATACTGTACTGGTAACTCCCCAAAAGAATCTGGATTGTGGTGAGGGAACAGAGAAAAAAGCTCATTTAGGACCTGCACTTACGAAGGGGGTAGGCAGCTGTATATCAGGGAGTAAACCTTCTGAGAATAAAAACAGCTGGAGCTTGTTAAGGTAATTACACAGGGGAAAGGGTAATGTACTGTGAACTCCTCAGAAGAATCTGATTTGTGGTGAGGGGAGAGAGATAAAAGCTCATTTAGGAACGACATGAACATGCTGCATCCGTAGCTGTTTATCATTAAATATCTCCATTGAGATTAAGAGAAGCAGTAGCTTAATAAATTAAGTTCTTCCTGGTATGGATACTGTACTGGTAACTCCCCAAAAGAATCTGGATTGTGGTGAGGGAACAGAGAAAAAAGCTCATTTAGGACCTGCACTTACGAAGGGGGTAGGCAGCTGTATATCAGGGAGTAAACCTTCTGAGAATAAAAACAGCTGGAGCTTGTTAACGTAATTACACAGGGGAAAGGATAATGTACTGGGAACTCCTCAGAAGAATCTGATTTGTGGTGAGGGGAGAGAGATAAAAACTCATTTAGGAACGACATGAACATGCTGCGTAGGTAGCTGTTTATCAGTAAATATCTCCACTGAGATTAAGAAAAGCAGTAGCTTAATAAATTAAGTATTTCCTGGTATGGTTACTGTACTGGTAACTCCCCAAAAGAATCTGGATTGTGGTGAGGGAACAGAGAAAAAAGCTCATTTAGGACCTGCACTTACGAAGGGGGTAGGCAGCTGTATATCAGGGAGTAAAACTTCTGAGAATAAAAACAGCTGGAGCTTGTTAAGGTAATTACACAGGGGAAAGGATAATGTACTGGGAACTCCTCAGAAGAATCTGATTTGTGGTGAAGGGAGAGAGATAAAAGCTCATTTAGGAACGACATGAACATGCTGCCTAGGTAGCTGTTTATCAGTAAACATCTCCACTGAGATTAAGAAAAGCAGTAAGTTAATAAATTAAGTACTTCCTGGTATGGTTACTGTACTGGTAACTCCCCGAAAGAATCTGGATTGTGGTGAGGGAACAGAGAAAAAAGCTCATTTAAGACCTGTAATTACGAAGGGGGAAGGCAGCTGTATATCAGGGAGTAAACCTTCTGAGAATAAAAACAGCTGGAGCTTGTTAAGGTAATTACACAGGGGAAAGGATAATGTCCTGGGAACTCCTCAGAAGAATCTGATTTGTGGTGAGGGGAGAGAGATAAAAGCTCATTTAGGAACGACATGAACATGCTGCATACGTAGCTATTTATCAGTAAATATCTCCCCTGATATTAAGAAAAACAGTAGCTTAATAAATTAAGTACTTCCTGGTATGGATACTGTACTGGTAACTCCCCAAAAGAATCTGGATTGTGGTGAGGGAACAGAGAAAAAAGCTCATTTAGGACCTGCACTTACGAAGGGGGTAGGCAGCTGTATATCAGGGAGTAAACCTTCTGAGAATAAAAACAGCTGGAGCTTGTTAAGGTAATTACACAGGGGAAAGGATAATGTACTGGGAACTCCTCAGAAGAATCTGATTTGTGGTGAGTGGTGAGAGATAAAAGCTCATTTAGGAACGACATGAACATGCTGCGTAGGTAGCTTTTTATCAGTAAATATCTAAACTGAGATTAAGAAAAGCAGTAGCTTAATAAATTAAGTACTTCCTTGTATGGTTACTGTACTGGTAACTCCCCAAAAGAATCTGGATTGTGGTGAGGGAACAGAGAAAAAAGCTCATTTAGGACCTGCACTTACGTAGGGGGTAGGCAGCTGTATATCAGGGAGTAAACCTTCTGAGAATAAAAACAGCTGGAGCTTGTTAAGGTAATTACACAGGGGAAAGGATAATGTACTGGGAACTCCTCAGAAGAATCTGATTTGTGTTGAGGGGAGAGAGATAAAAACTCATTTAGGAACGACATGAACATGCTGCGTAGGTAGCTGTTTATCAGTAAATATCTCCAGTCAGATTAAGAAAAGCAGTAGTTTAATAAATTAAGTACTTCCTGGTATTGTTACTGTGCTGGTAACTCCCCAAAAGAATCTGGATTGTGGTGAGGGAACAGAGAAAAAAGCTCATTTAGGACCTGCACTTACGAAGGGGGTAGGCAGCTGTATATTAGGGAGTAAACCTTCTGAGAATAGAAACAGCTGGAGCTTGTTAAGGTAATTACACAGGGGAAAGGATAATGTACTGGGAACTCCTCAGAAGAATCTGATTTGTGGTGAGGGGATAGAGACAAAAGCTCATTTAGGATTGACATGAACATGCTGTCTCCACTGAGATTAAGAAAAGCAGTAGCTTAATAAATTAAGTACTTCCTGGTATGGTTACAGTACTGGTAACTCCCAAAAGAATCTGGATTGTGGTGAGGGAACAGAGAAAAAAGCTCATTTAGGACCTGCACTTACGAAGGGGGTAGGCAGCTGTATATCAGGGAGTAAACCTTCTGAGAATAAAAACAGCTGGAGCTTGTTAAGGTAATTACACAGGGGAAAGGGTAATGTACTGTGAACTCCTCAGAAGAATCTGATTTGTGGTGAGGGGAGACAGATAAAAGCTCATTTAGGAACGACATGAACATGCTGCATCCGTAGCTGTTTATCATTAAATATCTCCATTGAGATTAAGAGAAGCAGTAGCTTAATAAATTAAGTTCTTCCTGGTATGGATACTGTACTGGTAACTCCCCAAAAGAATCTGGATTGTGGTGAGGGAACAGAGAAAAAAGCTCATTTAGGACCTGCACTTACGAAGGGGGTAGGCAGCTGTATATCAGGGAGTAAACCTTCTGAGAATAAAAACAGCTGGAGCTTGTTAACGTAATTACACAGGGGAAAGGATAATGTACTGGGAACTCCTCAGAAGAATCTGATTTGTGGTGAAGGGAGAGAGATAAAAGCTCATTTAGGAACGACATGAACATGCTGCCTAGGTAGCTGTTTATCAGTAAACATCTCCACTGAGATTAAGAAAAGCAGTAAGTTAATAAATTAAGTACTTCCTGGTATGGTTACTGTACTGGTAACTCCCCGAAAGAATCTGGATTGTGGTGAGGGAACAGAGAAAAAAGCTCATTTAAGACCTGCAATTACGAAGGGGGAAGGCAGCTGTATATCAGGGAGTAAACCTTCTGAGAATAAAAACAGCTGGAGCTTGTTAAGGTAATTACACAGGGGAAAGGATAATGTACTGGGAACTCCTCAGAAGAATCTGATTTGTGGTGAGGGGAGAGAGATAAAAGCTCATTTAGGAACGACATGAACATGCTGCATACGTAGCTATTTATCAGTAAATATCTCCCTGAGATTAAGAAAAACAGTAGCTTAATAAATTAAGTACTTCCTGGTATTGATACTGTACTGGTAACTCCCCAAAAGAATCTGGATTGTGGTGAGGGAACAGAGAAAAAAGCTCATTTAGGACCTGCACTTACGAAGGGGGTAGGCAGCTGTATATCAGGGAGTAAAACTTCTGAGAATAAAAACAGCTGGAGCTTGTTAAGGTAATTACACAGGGGAAAGGATAATGTACTGGGAACTCCTCAGAAGAATCTGATTTGTGGTGAGGGGAGAGAGATAAAAGCTCATTTAGGAACGACATGAACATGCTGTGTAGGTAGCTGTTTATCAGTAAATATCTCCACTGAGATTAAGAAAAGCAGTAGCTTAATAAATTAAGTCCTTCCTCGTATGTTTACTGTACTGGAAACTCCCCAAAAGAATCTGGATTGTGGTTAGGGATCAGAGAAAAAACGCATATATGACCTGTACTTACGAAGTGGGTAGGCAGCTGTATATCAGGGAGTAAACCTTCTGAGAATAAAAACAGCTGGAGCTTGTTAAGGTAATTACACAGGGGAAAGGATAATGTACTGGGAACTCCTAAGAAGAATCTGATTTGTGGTGAGGGGAGAGAGATAAAAGCTCATTTAGGAACGACATGAACATGCTGCGTAGGTAGCTGTTTATCAGTAAATATCTCCACTGAGATTAAGAGAAGCAGTAGCTTAATAAATTAACTACTTACTGGTATGGTTACTGTACTGGTAACTCCCCAAAAGAATCTGGATTTTGGTGAGGGAATAGAGAAAAAAACTCATTTAGGACCTGCATTACAAAGCGGGTAGGCAGCTGTGTATCAGGGAATAAACCTTCTGAGAATAAAAACAGCTGGAGCTAGTCAAGGTAATTACACAGGGGAAAGGATAATGTACTGGGAACTCCTCAGAAGAATCTGATTTGTGGTGAGGGGAGAGAGATAAAAGCTCATTTAGGAACGACATGAACATGCTGCGTACGTAGCTGTATATCAGTAAATATCTCCACTGAGATTAAGAGAAGCAGTAGCTTAATAAATTAAGTACTTCCTGGTATGGTTACTGTACTGGTAACTCACCAAAAGAATCTGGATTGTGGTGAGGGAACAGAGAAAAAAGCTCATTTATGACCTGCACTTACGAAGGGGGTAGGCAGCTGTATATCAGGGAGTATCGCTTCTGAGAATAAAAACAGCTGGAGCTTGTTAAGGTAATTACACAGGGGAAAGGATAATGTACTGGGAACTCCTCAAAAGAATCTTATTTGTGGTGAGGGTAGAGAGATAAAAGCTCATTTAGGAACAGCATGAACATGCTGCATACGTAGCTGTTTATCAGTAAATATCTCCACTGAGATTAAGAAAAGCAGTAGCTTAATAAATTAAGTACTTCCTGGTATGGTTACTGTACTGGTAACTCCCAAAAGAATCTGGATGGTGGTGAAGGAACAGAGAAAAAAGCTCATTTAGGACCTGCAATTACGAAGGGGGTAGGCAGCTTTATATCAGGGAGTAAACCTTCTGAGAATTAAAACAGCTGGAGCTTGTTAAGGTAATTACACAGGGGAAAGGATAATGTACTGGGAACTCCTCAGAAGAATCTGATTTGTGGTGAGGGGTGAGAGATAAAAGCTCATTTAGGAACGACATGAACATGCTGCGTAGGTAGCTTTTTATCAGTAAATATCTAAACTGAGATTAAGAAAAGCAGTAGCTTAATAAATTAAGTACTTCCTTGTATGGTTACTGTACTGGTAACTCCCCAAAAGAATCTGGATTGTGGTGAGGGAACAGAGAAAAAAGCTCATTTAGGACCTGCACTTACGTAGGGGGTAGGCAGCTGTATATCAGGGAGTAAACCTTCTGAGAATAAAAACAGCTGGAGCTTGTTAAGGTAATTACACAGGGGAAAGGATAATGTACTGGGAACTCCTCAGAAGAATCCGATTTGTGTTGAGGGGAGAGAGATAAAAACTCATTTAGGAACGACATGAACATGCTGCGTAGGTAGCTGTTTATCAGTAAATATCTCCAGTCAGATTAAGAAAAGCAGTAGTTTAATAAATTAAGTACTTCCTGGTATTGTTACTGTGCTGGTAACTCCCCAAAAGAATCTGGATTGTGGTGAGGGAACAGAGAAAAAAGCTCATTTAGGACCTGCACTTACGAAGGGGGTAGGCAGCTGTATATTAGGGAGTAAACCTTCTGAGAATAGAAACAGCTGGAGCTTGTTAAGGTAACTACACAGGGGAAAGGATAATGTACTGGGAACTCCTCAGAAGAATCTGATTTGTGGTGAGGGGATAGAGACAAAAGCTCATTTAGGATTGACATGAACATGCTGTCTCCACTGAGATTAAGAAAAGCCGTAGCTTAATAAATTAAGTACTTCCTGGTATGGTTACAGTACTGGTAACTCCCCAAAAGAATCTGGATTGTGGTGAGGGAACAGAGAAAAAAGCTCATTTAGGACCTGCAATTACGTAGGGGGTAGGCAGCTGTATATCAGGGAGTAAACCTTCTGAGAATAAAAACAGCTGGAGCTTGTTAAGGTAATTACACAGGGGAAAGGATAATGTACTGGAAACTCCTCAGAAGAATCTGATTTGTGTTGAGGTGAGAGAGATAAAAACTCATTTAGGAACGACATGAACATGCTGCGTAGGTAGCTGTTTATCAGTAAATATCTCCAGTCAGATTAAGAAAAGCAGTAGTTTAATAAATTAAGTACTTCCTGGTATTGTTACTGTGCTGGTAACTCCCCAAAAGAATCTGGATTGTGGTGAGGGAACAGAGAAAAAAGCTCATTTAGGACCTGCACTTACGAAGGGGGTAGGCAGCTGTATATCAGGGAATAAACCTTCTGAGAATAAAAACAGCTGGAGCTTGTTAAGGTAACTACACAGGGGAAAGGATAATGTACTGGGAACTCCTAAGAAGAATCTGATTTGTGGTGAGGGGAGAGAGATAAAAGCTCATTTAAGAACGACATGAACATGCTGCGTAGATAGCTATTTATCAGTAAATATCCCCACTGAGATTAAGAAAAGCAGTAGCTTAATAAATTAAGTACTTCCTGGTATGGTTACTGTACTGGAAACTCCCCAAAAGAATCTGGATTGTGGTGAGGGAACAGAGAAAAAAGCTCATTTAGGACCTGCACTTACGAAGGGGGTAGGCATCAGTATATCAGGGAGTAAACCTTCTGAGAATAAAAACAGCTGGAGCTTGCTAAGGTAATTACACAGGGGCAAGGATATTGTCCTGGGAACTCCTCAGAAGAATCTGATTTGTGGTGAGGGGAGAGAGATAAAAGCTCATTTAGGAACGACATGGACATGCTGCGTAGGTAGCTGTTTATCAGTAAATATCTCCACTGAGATTAAGAAAAGCAGTAGCTTAATAAATTAAGTACTTCCTGGTATGGTTACTGTACTTGTAACTCCCCAAAAGAATCTGCATGGTGGTGAGGGAACAGAGAAAAAAGCTCATTTAGGACCTGCACTTACGAAGGGGGTAGGCAGCTGTATATCAGGGAGTATCGCTTCTGAGAATAAAAACAGCTGAAGCTTGGTAAGGTAATTACACAGGGGAAAGGATAATGTACTGGGAACTCCTCAAAAGAATCTGATTTGTGGTGAGGGTAGAGAGATAAAAGCTCATTTAGGAACAACATGAACATGCTGCATACGTAGCTGTTTATCAGTAAATATTTCCACTGAGATTAAGAAAAGCAGTAGCTTAATAAATTAAGTACTTCCTGGTATGGATACTGTACTGGTAACTCCCCAAAAGAATCTGGATTATGGTGAGGAAACAGAGAAAAAAGCTCATTTAGGACCTGCATTACGAAGGGGGTAGGAAGCTGTATATCAGGGAGTAAACCTTCTGAGAATAAAAAGAGCTGGAGCTTGTTAAGGTAATTACACAGGGGAAAGGATAATGTACTGGGAACTCCTCAGAAGAATCTGATTTGTGGTGAGGGGAGAGAGATAAAAGCTCATTTATGAACGACATGAACATGCTGCATCCGAAGCTGTTTATCATTAAATATCTCTACTGAGATTAAGAGAAGCAGTAGCTTAATAAATTAAGTTCTTCCTGGTATGGATACTGTACTGGTAACTCCCCAAAAGAATCTGGATTGTGGTGAGGGAACAGAGAAAAAAGCTCATTAAGAACCTGCACTTACGAAGGGGGTAGGCAGCTGTATATCAGGGAGTAAACCTTCTGAGAATAAAAACAGCTGGAGCTTGTTAAGATAATTTCACAGGGGAAAGGATAATGTACTGGAACTCCTCAGAAGAATCTGATTTGTGGTGAGGGGAGAGAGATAAAAGCTCATTTAGGAACGACATGAACATGCTGTGTAGGTAGCTGTTTATCAGTAAATATCTCCACTGAGATTAAGAAAAGCAGTAGCTTAATAAATTAAGTACTTCCTGGTATGGTTACTGTACTGGTAACTCCCCAAAAGAATCTGGATTGTGGTGAGGGAACAGAGAAAAAAGCTCATTTAGGACCTGCACTTACGAAGGGGGTAGGCAGCTGTATATCAGGGAGTAAACCTTCTGAGAATAAAAACAGCTAGAGCGTGTTAAGGTAATTACACAGGGGAAAGGATAATGTACTGGGAACTCCACAGAAGAATCTGATTTGTGGTGAGGGGAGAGAGATAAAAGATCATTTAGGAACGACATGAACATGCTGCGTAGGTAGCTGTTTATCAGTAAATATCTCCACTGAGATTAAGAAAAGCAGTAGCTTAATAAATTAAGTACTTCCTGGTATGGTTACTGTACTGGTAACTCCCCAAAAGAATCTGGATTGTGGTGAGGGAACAGAGAAAAAAGCTCATTTAGGACCTGCACTTACGAAGGGGGTAGGCAGCTGTATATCAGGGAGTAAACCTTCTGAGAATAAAAACAAAGCTTGTTAAGGTAATTACACAGGGGCAAGGATAATGTACTGGGAACTCCTCAGAAGAATCTGATTTGTGGTGAGGGGAGAGAGATAAAAGCTCATTTATGAACGACATGAAAATGCTGCATAGGTAGCTGTTTATCAGTAAATATCTCCACTGTGATTAAGAAAAGCAGTAGCTTAATAAATTAAGTACTTCCTGGTATGGTTACTGTACTGGTAACTCCCCAAATGAATCTGGATTGTGGTGAGGGAACAGACAAAAAAGCTCATTTAGGACCTGCATTACGAAGGGGGTAGGCAGCTGTATATCAGGGAGTAATCCTTCTGAGAATAAAAACAGCTGGAACTTGTTAAGGTAATTACACAGGGGAAAGGGTAATGTACTGGGAACTCCTCAGAAGAATCTGATTTGTGGTGAGGGGAGAGAGATAAAAGCTCATTTAGGAACGACATGAACATGCTGCATCCGTAGCTGTTTATCATTAAATATCTCCACTGAGATTAAGAGAAGCAGTAGCTTAATAAATTAAGTTCTTCCTGGTATGGATACTGTACCGGTAACTCCCCAAAAGAATCTGGATTGTGGTGAGGGAACAGAGAAAAAAGCTCATTTAGGACCTGCACTTACGAAGGGGGTAGGCAGCTGTATATCAGGGAGTAAACCTTCTGAGAATAAAAACAGCTGGAGCTTGTTAAGGTAATTACACAGGGGAAAGGATAATGTACTGGGAACTCCTCAGAAGAATCTGATTTGTGGTGAGGGGAGAGAGATAAAAGCTCGTTTAGGAACGACATGAACATGCTGCGTAGGTAGCTCTTTATCAGTAAATATCTCCACTGAGATTAAGAAAAGCAGTAGCGGCGCTGGGGATATAGCCTAGTGGCAAGAGTGCCTGCCTCGGATACACGAGGCCCTAGGTTCGATTCCCAAGACCACATATACAGAAAAAACGGCCAGAAGCGGCGCTGTGGCTCAAGTGGAAGAGTGGTAGCCTTGAGCGGGAAGAAGCCACGGACAGGGCTCAGGCCCTGAGTCCAAGGCCCAGGACTGGCAAAAAAAAAAAAAAAAGAAAAGCAGTAGCTTAATAAATTAAGTACTTCCTGGTATGGTTACTGTACTGGTAACTCCCCAAAAGAATCTGGATTGTGGTGAGGGAACAGAGAAAAAAGCTCATTTAGGACCTGCAATTACGAAGGGGGTAGGCAGCTTTATATCAGGGAGTAAACCTTCTGAGAATAAAACCAGCTGGAGCTTGTTAAGGTAATTACACAGGGGAAAGGATAAAGTACTGGGAACTCCTTAGAAGAATCTGATTTGTGGTGAGGGGAGAGAGATAAAAGCTCATTTAGGAACGAAATGAACATGTTGCGAAGGTAGCTGTTTATCAGTAAATATCTCCACTGAGATTAAGAAAAGCAGTAGCTTAATAAATTAAGTACTTCCTGGTATGGTTACTGTACTGGTAAGTCACCAAAAGAATCTGGATTGTGGTGAGGGAACAGAGAAAAAAGCTCATTTATGACCTGCACTTACGAAGGGGGAGGGAGCTGTATATCAGGGAGTATCGCTTCTGAGAATAAAAACAGCTGGAGCTTGTTAAGGTAATTACACAGGGGAAAGGATAATGTACTGGGAACTCCTCAAAAGAATCTTATTTGCGGTGAGGGTAGAGAGATAAAAGCTCATTTAGGAACAGCATGAACATGCTGCATACGTAGCTGCTTATCAGTAAATATCTCCACTGAGATTAAGAAAAGCAGTAGCTTAATAAATTAAGTACTTCCTGGTATGGATACTGTACTGGTAACTCCCCAAAAGAATCTGGATTGTGGTGAGGGAACAGAGAAAAAAGCTCATTTAGGACCTGCACTTACGAAGGGGGTAGGCAGCTATATATCAGGGAGTAAACCTTCTGAGAATAAAAACAGCTAGAGCTTGTTAAGCTAATTACACAGGGGAAAGGATAATGTACTGGGAACTCCTCAGAAGAATCTGATTTGTGGTGAGGGGAGAGAGATAAAAGCTCATTTATGAACTACATGAACATGCTGCGTAGGTAGCTGTTTATCAGTAAATATCTCCACTGAGATTAAGAAAAGCAGTAGCTTAATAAATTAAGTACTTCCTCGTATGTTTACTGTACTGGAAACTCCCCAAAAGAATCTGGATTGTGGTTAGGGATCAGAGAAATAAGCTTATTTATGACCTGTACTTACGAAGTGGGTAGGCAGCTGTATATCAGGGAGTAAACCTTCTGAGAATAAAAACAGCTGGAGCTTGTTAAGGTAATTACACAGGGGAAAGGATAATGTACTGGGAACTCCTCAGAAGAATCTGATTTGTGGTGAGGGAAGAGAGATAAAAGCTCATTTAGGAACGACATGAACATGCTGCGTAGGTAGCTGTTTATCAGTAAATATCTCCACTGAGATTAAGAAAAGCAGTAGCTTAATAAATTAAGTACTTCCTGGTATGGTTACTGTACTGGTAAATCCCCAAAAGAATCTGGATTGTGGTGAGGGAACAGAGAAAAAAGCTCATTTAGGACCTGCATTACGAAGCGGGTAGGCAGCTGTGTATCAGGGAGTAAGCCTTCTGAGAATAAAAACAGCTGGAGCTAGTTAAGGTAATTACACAGGGGAAAGGATAATGTACTGGGAACTCCTCAGAAGAATCTGATTTGTGGTGAGGGGAGAGAGATAAAAGCTCATTTAGGAACGACATGAACATGCTGGGTAGGTAGCTGTTTATCAGTAAATATCTCCACAGAGATTAAGAAAACAGTAACTTAATAAATTAGTACTTCCTGGTATGGTTACTGTACTGGTCACTCCCCCAAAGAATCTGGATTGTGGTGAGGGAACAGAGAAAAAAGCTCATTTAAGACCTGCACTTACGAAGGGGGAAGGCAGCTGTATATCAGGGAGTAAACCTTCTGAGAATAAAAACAGGTGGAGCTTGTTAAGGTAATTACACAGGGGAAAGGAAAATGTACTGGGAACTCCTCAGAAGAATCTGATTTGTGGTGAGGGGAGAGAGATAAAAGCTCATTTAGGAACGACAAGAACATGCTGCATACGTAGCTATTTATCAGGAAATATCACCCCTGAGATTAAGAAAAACAGTAGCTTAATAAATTAAGTACTTCCTGGTATGGATACTGTACTGGCAACTCCCCAAAAGAATCTGGATTGTGGTGAGGGAACAGAGAAAAAAGCTCATTTAGGACCTGCACTTACGAAGGGGGTAGGCAGCTGTATATCAGGGAGTAAACCTTCTGAGAATAAAAACAGCTGGAGCTTGTTAAGGTAATTACACAGGGGAAAGGATAATGTATGGGAACTCCTCAGAAGAATCTGATTTGTGGTGAGGGGAGAGAGATAAAAGCTCGTTTAGGAACGACATGAACATGCTGCGTAGGTAGCTCTTTATCAGTAAATATCTCCACTGAGATTAAGAAAAGCAGTAGCGGTGCTGGGGATATAGCCTAGTGGCAAGAGTGCCTGCCTCGGATACACGAGGCCCTAGGTTCGATTCCCAAGACCACATATACAGAAAAAACGGCCAGAAGCGGCGCTGTGGCTCAAGTGGAAGAGTGCTAGCCTTGAGCGGGAAGAAGCCAGGGACAGGGCTCAGGCCCTGAGTCCAAGGCCCAGGACTGGCAAAAAAAAAAAAAAAGAAAAGCAGTAGCTTAATAAATTAAGTACTTCCTGGTATGGTTACTGTACTGGTAACTCCCCAAAAGAATCTGGATTGTGGTGAGGGAACAGAGAAAAAAGCTCATTTAGGACCTGCACTTACGAATGGGGTAGGCAGCTGTATATCAGGGAGTAAACCTTCTGAGAATAAAAACAGCTGGAGCTTGTTAAGGTAATTACACAGGGGAAAGGATAATGTACTGGGAACTCCTCAGAAGAATCTGATTTGTGGTGAAGGGAGAGAGATAAAAGCTCATTTAGGAACGACATGAACATGCTGCCTAGGTAGCTGTTTATCAGTAAACATCTCCACTGAGATTAAGAAAAGCAGTAAGTTAATAAATTAAGTACTTCCTGGTATGGTTACTGTACTGGTAACTCCCCGAAAGAATCTGGATTGTGGTGAGGGAACAGAGAAAAAAGCTCATTTAAGACCTGCAATTACGAAGGGGGAAGGCAGCTGTATATCAGGGAGTAAACCTACTGAGAATAAAAACAGCTGGAGCTTGTTAAGGTAATTACACAGGGGAAAGGATAATGTACTGGGAACTCCTCAGAAGAATCTGATTTGTGGTGAGGGGAGAGAGATAAAAGCTCATTTAGGAACGACATGAACATGCTGCATACGTAGCTATTTATCAGTAAATATCTCCCCTGAGATTAAGAAAAACAGTAGCTTAATAAATTAAGTACTTCCTGGTATGGATACTGTACTGGTAACTCCCCAAAAGAATCTGGATTGTGGTGAGGGAACAGAGAAAAAAGCTCATTTAGGACCTGCACTTACGAAGGGGGTAGGCAGCTGTATATCAGGGAGTAAACCTTCTGAGAATAAAAACAGCTGGAGCTTGTTAAGGTAATTACACAGGGGAAAGGATAATGTACTGGGAACTCCTCAGAAGAATCTGATTTGTGGTGAGGGGAGAGAGATAAAAGCTCATTTAGGAACGACATGAACATGCTGCGTAGGTAGCTGTTTATCAGTAAATATCTCCACTGAGATTAAGAAAAGCAGTAGCTTAATAAATTAAGTACTTCCTCGTATGTTTACTGTACTGGAAACTCCCCAAAAGAATCTGGATTGTGGTTAGGGATCAGAGAAAAAAGCTCATATATGACCTGTACTTACGAAGTGGGTAGGCAGCTGTATATCAGGGAGTAAACCTTCTGAGAATAAAAACAGCTGGAGCTTGTTAAGGTAATTACACAGGGGAAAGGATAATGTACTGGGAACTCCTAAGAAGAATCTGATTTGTGGTGAGGGGAGAGAGATAAAAGCTCATTTAGGAACGACATGAACATGCTGCGTAGGTAGCTGTTTATCAGTAAATATCTCCACTGAGATTAAGAAAAGCAGTAGCTTAATAAATTAACTACTTACTGGTATGGTTACTGTACTGGTAACTCCCCAAAAGAATCTGGATTTTGGTGAGGGAAAAGAGAAAAAAACTCATTTAGGACCTGCATTACGAAGCGGGTAGGCAGCTGTGTATCAGGGAGTAAACCTTCTGAGAATAAAAACAGCTGGAGCTAGTCAAGGTAATTACACAGGGGAAAGGATAATGTACTGGGAACTCCTCAGAAGAATCTGATTTGTGGTGAGGGGAGAGAGATAAAAGCTCATTTAGGAACGACATGAACATGCTGCGTACGTAGCTGTATATCAGTAAATATCTCCACTGAGATTAAGAGAAGCAGTAGCTTAATAAATTAAGTACTTCCTGGTATGGATACTGTACTGGTAACTCCCCAAATGAATCTGGATTGTGGTTAGGAAACAGAGAAAAAAGCTCATTTAGGACCTGCACTTACGAAAGGGGTAGGCAGCTGTATATCAGGGAGTAAACCTTCTGATTATAAAAACAGCTGGAGCTTGTTAAGGTAATTACACAGGGGAAAGGATAAAGTACTGGGAACTCCTCAGAAGAATCTGATTTGTGGTGAGGGGAGAGAGATAAAAGCTCATTTAGGAACGACATTAACATGCTGCGTAGGTAGCTGTTTATCAGTAAATATCTCCACTGAGATTAAGAAAAGCAGTAGCTTAATAAATTAAGTACTTCCTGGTATGGTTACTGTACTGGTAACTCACCAAAAGAATCTGGATTGTGGTGAGGGAACAGAGAGAAAAGCTCATTTATTACCTGTACTTACGAAGGGGGTAGGCAGCTGTATAT
This sequence comes from Perognathus longimembris pacificus, assembly GCF_023159225.1. Classification (NCBI taxonomy): domain Eukaryota; kingdom Metazoa; phylum Chordata; class Mammalia; order Rodentia; family Heteromyidae; genus Perognathus; species Perognathus longimembris. Next base: position 17,595 of record NW_025956161.1, on the reverse strand, counting down.
CAGGGAGTATCGCTTCTGAGAATAAAAACAGCTGGAGCTTGTTAAGGTAATTACACAGGGGAAAGGATAATGTACTGGGAACTCCTCAAAAGAATCTTATTTGTGGTGAGGGTAGAGAGATAAAAGCTCATTTAGGAACAGCATGAATATGCTGCATACGTAGCTGTTTATCAGTAAATATCTCCACTGAGATTAAGAAAAGCAGTAGCTTAATAAATTAAGTACTTCCTGGTATGGATACTGTACTGGTAACTCCCCAAAAGAATCTGGATTGTGGTGAGGGAACAGAGAAAAAAGCTCATTTAGGACCTGCACTTACGAAGGGGGTAGGCAGCTGTATATCAGGGAGTAAACCTTCTGAGAATAAAAACAGCTGGAGCTTGTTAAGGTAATTACACAGGGGAACGGATAATGTATGGGAACTCCTCAGAAGAATCTGATTTGTGGTGAGGGGAGAGAGATAAAAGCTCATTTAGGAATGTCATGAACATGCTGCGTAGGTAGCTGTTTATAACTAAATATCTCCACTGAGATTAAGAAAAGCAGTAGCTTAATAAATTAAGTACTTCCTGGTATGGTTACTGTACTGGTAACTCCCCAAATGAATCTGGAATGTGGTGAGGGAACAGAGAAAAAAGGTCATTTAGGACCTGCACTTACGAAGGGGGTAGGCAGCTGTATATCAGGGAGTAAACCTTCTGAGAATAAAAACAGCTGGAGCTTGTTAAGGTAATTACACAGGGGAAAGGATAATGTATGGGAACTCCTCAGAAGAATCTTTTTTGTGGTGAGGGCAGAGAGATAAAAGCTCATTTAGGAACGAGATGAACATGCTGCGTAGGTAGCTGTTTATCAGTAAATATCTCCACTGAGATTAAGAAAAGCAGTAGCTTAATAAATTAAGTACTTCCTGGTATGGTTACTGTACTGGTAACTCCCCAAAAGAATCTGGATTGTGGTGAGGGAACAGAGAAAAAAGCTCATTTAGGACCTGCACTTACGAAGGGGGTAGGCAGCTGTATATCAGGGAGGAAACCTTCTGAGAATATAAACAGCTGGAGCTTGTTAAGGTAATTACACAGGGGAAAGGATATTGTACTGGGAACTCCTCAGAAGAATCTGATTTGTGGTGAGGGGAGAGAGATAAAAGCTCCTTTAGGAACGACATGAACATGCTGCGTAGGTAGCTGTTTATCAGTAAATATCTCCACTGAGATTAAGAAAAGCAGTAGCTTAATAAATTAAGTACTTCCTGGTATGGTTACTGTACTGGTAACTCCCCAAAAGAATCTGGATTGTGGTCAGGGAACAGAGAAAAAAGCTCATATAGACCTGCACTTACGAAGGGGTTAGGCAGCTGTATATCAGGGAGTAAACCTGGTGAGAATAAAAACAGCTGGAGCTTGTTAAGGTAATTACACAGGGGAAAGGATAATGTACTGGGAACTCCTCAAAAGAATCTGATTTGTGGTGAGGGTAGAGAGATAAAAGCTCATTTAGGAACAACATGAACATGCTGCATACGTAGCTGTTTATCAGTAAATATCTCCACTGAGATTAAGAAAAGCAGTAGCTTAATAAATTAAGTACTTCCTGGTATGGTTACTGTACTGGTAACTCCCCAAAAGAATCTGCATGGTGGTGAGGGAACAGAGAAAAAAGCTCATTTAGGACCTGCACTTACGAAGGGGGTAGGCAGCTGTATATCAGGGAGTATCGCTTCTGAGAATAAAAACAGGTGGAGCTTGTTAAGGTAATTACACAGGGGAAAGGATAATGTACTGGGAACTCCTCAAAAGAATCTGATTTGTGGTGAGGGTAGAGAGATAAAAGCTCATTTAGGAACAACATGAACATGCTGCATACGTAGCTGTTTATCAGTAAATATTTCCACTGAGATTAAGAAAAGCAGTAGCTTAATAAATTAAGTACTTCCTGGTATGGATACTGTACTGGTCACTCCCCAAAAGAATCTGGATTGTGGTGAGGAAACAGAGAAAAAAGCTCATTAAGGACCTGCATTACGAAGGGGTAGGAAGCTGTATATCAGGGAGTAAACCTTCTGAGAATAAAAAGAGCTGGAGCTTGTTAAGGTAATTACACAGGGGAAAGGATAATGTACTGGGAACTCCTCAGAAGAATCTGATTTGTGGTGAGGGAGAGAGATAAAAGCTCATTTATGAACGACATGAACATGCTGCATCCGAAGCTGTTTATCAATAAATATCTCTACTGAGATTAAGAGAGCAGTAGCTTAATAAATTAAGTTCTTCCTGGTATGGATACTGTACTGGTAACTCCCCAAAAGAATCTGGATTGTGGTGAGGGAACAGAGAAAAAAGTTCATTTAGAACCTGCACTTACGAAGGGGGTAGGCAGCTGTATATCAGGGAGTAAACCTTCTGAGAATAAAAACAGCTGGAGCTTGTTAAGGTAATTACACAGGGGCAAGGATAATGTACTGGGAACTCCTCAGAAGAATCTGATTTGTGGTGAGGGGAGAGAGATAAAAGCTCATTTATGAACGACATGAAAATGCTGCATAGGTAGCTGTTTATCAGTAAATATCTCCACTGTGATTAAGAAAAGCAGTAGCTTAATCAATTAAGTACTTCCTGGTATGGTTACTGTACTGGTAACTCCCCAAAAGAATCTGGATTGTGGTGAGGGAACAGAGAAAAAAGGTCATTTAGGACCTGCATTACGAAGGGGGTAGGCAGCTGTATATCAGGGAGTAAACCTTCTGAGAATAAAAACAGCTGGAGCTTGTTAAGGTAATTACACAGGGGAAAGGGTAATGTACTGGGAACTCCTCAGAAGAATCTGATTTGTGGTGAGGGGAGAGAGATAAAAGCTCATTTAGGAACGACATGAACATGCTGCATCCGTAGCTGTTTATCATTAAATATCTCCATTGAGATTAAGAGAAGCAGTAGCTTAATAAATTAAGTTCTTCCTGGTATGGATACTGTACTGGTAACTCCCCAAAAGAATCTGGAATGTGGTGAGGGAACAGAGAAAAAAGCTCATTTAGGACCTGCACTTACGAAGGGGGTAGGCAGCTGTATATCAGGGAGTAAACCTTCTGAGAATAAAAACAGCTGGAGCTTGTTAACGTAATTACACAGGGGAAAGGATAATGTACTGGGAACTCCTCAGAAGAATCTGATTTGTGGTGAGGGGAGAGAGATAAAAGCTCATTTAGGAACGACATGAACATGCTGCGTAGGTAGCTGTTTATCAGTAAATATCTCCACTGAGATTAAGAAAAGCAGTAGCTTAATAAATTAAGTATTTACTGGTATGGTTACTGTACTGGTAACTCCCCAAAAGAATCTGGATTGTGGTGAGGGAACAGAGAAAAAAGCTCATTTAGGACCTGCACTTACGAATGGGGTAGGCAGCTGTATATCAGGGAGTAAACCTTCTGAGAATAAAAACAGCTGGAGCTTGTTAAGGTAATTACACAGGGGAAAGGATAATGTACTGGGAACTCCTCAGAAGAATCTGATTTGTGGTGAGGGAGAGAGATAAAAGCTCATTTAGGAACGACATGAACATGCTGCCTAGGTAGCTGTTTATCAGTAAACATCTCCACTGAGATTAAGAAAAGCAGTAAGTTAATAAATTAAGTACTTCCTGGTATGGTTACTGTACTGGTAACTCCCCGAAAGAATCTGGATTGTGGTGAGGGAACAGAGAAAAAAGCTCATTTAAGACCTGCAATTACGAAGGGGGAAGGCAGCTGTATATCAGGGAGTAAACCTACTGAGAATAAAAACAGCTGGAGCTTGTTAAGGTAATTACACAGGGGAAAGGATAATGTACTGGGAACTCCTCAGAAGAATCTGATTTGTGGTGAGGGAGAGAGATAAAAGCTCATTTAGGAACGACATGAACATGCTGCATACGTAGCTATTTATCAGTAAATATCTCCCCTGAGATTAAGAAAAACAGTAGCTTAATAAATTAAGTACTTCCTGGTATGGATACTGTACTGGTAACTCCCCAAAAGAATCTGGATTGTGGTGAGGGAACAGAGAAAAAAGCTCATTTAGGACCTGCACTTACGAAGGGGGTAGGCAGCTGTATATCAGGGAGTAAACCTTCTGAGAATAAAAACAGCTGGAGCTTGTTAAGGTAATTACACAGGGGAAAGGATAATGTACTGGGAACTCCTAAGAAGAATCTGATTTGTGGTGAGGGGAGAGAGATAAAAGCTCATTTAGGAACGACATGAACATGCTGCGTAGGTAGCTGTTTATCAGTAAATATCTCCACTGAGATTAAGAAAAGCAGTAGCTTAATAAATTAACTACTTACTGGTATGGATACTGTACTGGTAACTCCCCAAAAGAATCTGGATTTTGGTGAGGGAAAAGAGAAAAAACTCATTTAGGACCTGCATTACGAAGCGGGTAGGCAGCTGTGTATCAGGAGTAAACCTTCTGAGAATAAAAACAGCTGGAGCTAGTAAGGTAATTACACAGGGGAAAGGATAATGTACTGGGAACTCCTCAGAAGAATCTGATTTGTGGTGAGGGGAGAGAGATAAAAGCTCATTTAGGAACGACATGAACATGCTGCGTACGTAGCTGTATATCAGTAAATATCTCCACTGAGATTAAGAAAGCAGTAGCTTAATAAATTAAGTACTTCCTGGTATGGATACTGTACTGGTAACTCCCCAAAGAATCTGGATTGTGGTTAGGAAACAGAGAAAAAAGCTCATTTAGGACCTGCACTTACGAAAGGGGTAGGCAGCTGTATATCAGGGAGTAAACCTTCTGAGATTATAAAAACAGCTGGAGCTTGTTAAGGTAATTACACAGGGGAAAGGATAAAGTACTGGGAACTCCTCAGAAGAATCTGATTTGTGGTGAGGGGAGAGAGATAAAAGCTCATTTAGGAACGACATTAACATGCTGCGTAGGTAGCTGTTTATCAGTAAATATCTCCACTGAGATTAAGAAAAGCAGTAGCTTAATAAATTAAGTACTTCCTGGTATGGTTACTGTACTGGTAACTCCCAAAAGAATCTGGATTGTGGTGAGGGAACAGAGAGAAAAGCTCATTTATTACCTGTACTTACGAAGGGGGTAGGCAGCTGTATATCAGGGAGTATCCTTCTGAGAATAAAAACAGCTGGAGCTTGTTAAGGTAATTACACAGGGGAAAGGATAATGTACTGGGAACTCCTCAAAAGAATCTATTTGTGGTGAGGGAGAGAGATAAAAGCTCATTTAGGAACAGCATGAATATGCTGCATAGGTAGCTGTTTATCAGTAAATATCTCCACTGAGATTAAGAAAAGCAGTAGCTTAATAAATTAAGTACTTCCTGGTATGGATACTGTACTGGTAACTCCCCAAAAGAATCTGGATTGTGGTGAGGGAACAGAGAAAAAAGCTCATTTAGGACCTGCACTTACGAAGGGGGTAGGCAGCTGTATATCAGGGAGTAAACCTTCTGAGAATAAAAACAGCTGGAGCTTGTTAAGGTAATTACACAGGGGAACGGATAATGTACTGGGAACTCCTCAGAAGAATCTGATTTGTGGTGAGGGAGAGAGATTAAAGCTCATTTAGGAATGTCATGAACATGCTGCGTAGGTAGCTGTTTATAACTAAATATCTCCACTGAGATTAAGAAAAGCAGTAGCTTAATAAATTAAGTACTTCCTGGTATGGTTACTGTACTGGTAACTCCCCAAAGAATCTGGATGTGGTGAGGGAACAGAGAAAAAAGCTCATTTAGGACCTGCACTTACGAAGGGGGTAGGCAGCTGTATATCAGGGAGTAAACCTTCTGAGAATAAAAACAGCTGGAGCTTGTTAAGGTAATTACACAGGGGAAAGGATAATGTACTGGGAACTCCTCAGAAGAATCTTTTGTGGTGAGGGCAGAGAGATAAAAGCTCATTTAGGAACGAGATGAACATGCTGCGTAGGTAGCTGTTTATCAGTAAATATCTCCACTGAGATTAAGAAAAGCAGTAGCTTAATAAATTAAGTACTTCCTGGTATGGATACTGTACTGGTAACTCCCCAAAAGAATCTGGATTGTGGTGAGGGAACAGAGAAAAAAGCTCATTTAGGACCTGCACTTACGAAGGGGGTAGGCAGCTGTATATCAGGGAGGAAACCTTCTGAGAATAAAACAGCTGGAGCTTGTTAAGGTAATTACACAGGGGAAAGGATATTGTACTGGGAACTCCTCAGAAGAATCTGATTTGTGGTGAGGGGAGAGAGATAAAAGCTCATTTAGGAACGACATGAACATGCTGCGTAGGTAGCTGTTTATCAGTAAATATCTCCACTGAGATTAAGAAAAGCAGTAGCTTAATAAATTAAGTACTTCCTGGTATGGTTACTGTACTGGTAACTCCCCAAAAGAATCTGGATTGTGGTCAGGGAACAGAGAAAAAAGCTCATATAGACCTGCACTTACGAAGGGGTAGGCAGCTGTATATCAGGGAGTAAACCTGGTGAGAATAAAAACAGCTGGAGCTTGTTAAGGTAATTACACAGGGGAAAGGATAATGTACTGGGAACTCCTCAAAAGAATCTGATTTGTGGTGAGGGTAGAGAGATAAAAGCTCATTTAGGAACAACATGAACATGCTGCATACGTAGCTGTTTATCAGTAAATATCTCCACTGAGATTAAGAAAAGCAGTAGCTTAATAAATTAAGTACTTCCTGGTATGGTTACTGTACTGGTAACTCCCCAAAAGAATCTGATGTGGTGAGGGAACAGAGAAAAAAGCTCATTTAGGACCTGCACTTACGAAGGGGGTAGGCAGCTGTATATCAGGGAGTATCGCTTCTGAGAATAAAAACAGTGGAGCTTGTTAAGGTAATTACACAGGGGAAAGGATAATGTACTGGGAACTCCTCAAAAGAATCTGATTTGTGGTGAGGGTAGAGAGATAAAAGCTCATTTAGGAACAACATGAACATGCTGCATACGTAGCTGTTTATCAGTAAATATTCCACTGAGATTAAGAAAAGCAGTAGCTTAATAAATTAAGTACTTCCTGGTATGGATACTGTACTGGTAACTCCCCAAAAGAATCTGGATTGTGGTGAGGAACAGAGAAAAAAGCTCATTTAAGGACCTGCATTACGAAGGGGGTAGGAAGCTGTATATCAGGGAGTAAACCTTCTGAGAATAAAAAGAGCTGGAGCTTGTTAAGGTAATTACACAGGGGAAAGGATAATGTACTGGGAACTCCTCAGAAGAATCTGATTTGTGGTGAGGGGAGAGAGATAAAAGCTCATTTAGGAACGACATGAACATGCTGCATCCGAAGCTGTTTATCAATAAATATCTCTACTGAGATTAAGAAGCAGTAGCTTAATAAATTAAGTTCTTCCTGGTATGGATACTGTACTGGTAACTCCCCAAAAGAATCTGGATTGTGGTGAGGGAACAGAGAAAAAAGTTCATTTAGAACCTGCACTTACGAAGGGGGTAGGCAGCTGTATATCAGGGAGTAAACCTTCTGAGAATAAAAACAGCTGGAGCTTGTTAAGGTAATTACACAGGGGAAAGGATAATGTACTGGGAACTCCTCAGAAGAATCTGATTTGTGGTGAGGGGAGAGAGATAAAAGCTCATTTAGGAACGACATGAAATGCTGCATAGGTAGCTGTTTATCAGTAAATATCTCCACTGAGATTAAGAAAAGCAGTAGCTTAATAAATTAAGTACTTCCTGGTATGGTTACTGTACTGGTAACTCCCCAAAAGAATCTGGATTGTGGTGAGGGAACAGAGAAAAAAGCTCATTTAGGACCTGCATTACGAAGGGGGTAGGCAGCTGTATATCAGGGAGTAAACCTTCTGAGAATAAAAACAGCTGGAGCTTGTTAAGGTAATTACACAGGGGAAAGGTAATGTACTGGGAACTCCTCAGAAGAATCTGATTTGTGGTGAGGGGAGAGAGATAAAAGCTCATTTAGGAACGACATGAACATGCTGCATCCGTAGCTGTTTATCAGTAAATATCTCCACTGAGATTAAGAAAGCAGTAGCTTAATAAATTAAGTCTTCCTGGTATGGATACTGTACTGGTAACTCCCCAAAAGAATCTGGATTGTGGTGAGGGAACAGAGAAAAAAGCTCATTTAGGACCTGCACTTACGAAGGGGGTAGGCAGCTGTATATCAGGGAGTAAACCTTCTGAGAATAAAAACAGCTGGAGCTTGTTAACGTAATTACACAGGGGAAAGGATAATGTACTGGGAACTCCTCAAAAGAATCTGATTTGTGGTGAGGGAGAGAGATAAAAGCTCATTTAGGAACGACATGAACATGCTGCGTAGGTAGCTGTTTATCAGTAAATATCTCCACTGAGATTAAGAAAAGCAGTAGCTTAATAAATTAAGTATTTACTGGTATGGTTACTGTACTGGTAACTCCCCAAAAGAATCTGGATTGTGGTGAGGGAACAGAGAAAAAAGCTCATTTAGGACCTGCACTTACGAATGGGGTAGGCAGCTGTATATCAGGGAGTAAACCTTCTGAGAATAAAAACAGCTGGAGCTTGTTAAGGTAATTACACAGGGGAAAGGATAATGTACTGGGAACTCCTCAGAAGAATCTGATTTGTGGTGAGGGAGAGAGATAAAAGCTCATTTAGGAACGACATGAACATGCTGCTAGGTAGCTGTTTATCAGTAAACATCTCCACTGAGATTAAGAAAAGCAGTAGTTAATAAATTAAGTACTTCCTGGTATGGTTACTGTACTGGTAACTCCCCAAAGAATCTGGATTGTGGTGAGGGAACAGAGAAAAAAGCTCATTTAAGACCTGCAATTACGAAGGGGGAAGGCAGCTGTATATCAGGGAGTAAACCTACTGAGAATAAAAACAGCTGGAGCTTGTTAAGGTAATTACACAGGGGAAAGGATAATGTACTGGGAACTCCTCAGAAGAATCTGATTTGTGGTGAGGGGAGAGAGATAAAAGCTCATTTAGGAACGACATGAACATGCTGCATACGTAGCTATTTATCAGTAAATATCTCCCCTGAGATTAAGAAAAACAGTAGCTTAATAAATTAAGTACTTCCTGGTATGGATACTGTACTGGTAACTCCCCAAAAGAATCTGGATTGTGGTGAGGGAACAGAGAAAAAAGCTCATTTAGGACCTGCACTTACGAAGGGGGTAGGCAGCTGTATATCAGGGAGTAAACCTTCTGAGAATAAAAACAGCTGGAGCTTGTTAAGGTAATTACACAGGGGAAAGGATAATGTACTGGGAACTCCTCAGAAGAATCTGATTTGTGGTGAGGGGAGAGAGATAAAAGCTCATTTAGGAACGACATGAACATGCTGCGTAGGTAGCTGTTTATCAGTAAATATCTCCACTGAGATTAAGAAAAGCAGTAGCTTAATAAATTAAGTACTTCCTCGTATGTTTACTGTACTGGAAACTCCCCAAAAGAATCTGGATTGTGGTTAGGGATCAGAGAAAAAAGCTCATATATGACCTGTACTTACGAAGTGGGTAGGCAGCTGTATATCAGGGAGTAAACCTTCTGAGAATAAAAACAGCTGGAGCTTGTTAAGGTAATTACACAGGGGAAAGGATAATGTACTGGGAACTCCTAAGAAGAATCTGATTTGTGGTGAGGGGAGAGAGATAAAAGCTCATTTAGGAACGACATTAACATGCTGCGTAGGTAGCTGTTTATCAGTAAATATCTCCACTGAGATTAAGAAAAGCAGTAGCTTAATAAATTAAGTACTTCCTGGTATGGTTACTGTACTGGTAACTCACCAAAAGAATCTGGATTGTGGTGAGGGAACAGAGAGAAAAGCTCATTTATTACCTGTACTTACGAAGGGGGTAGGCAGCTGTATATCAGGGAGTATCGCTTCTGAGAATAAAAACAGCTGGAGCTTGTTAAGGTAATTACACAGGGGAAAGGATAATGTACTGGGAACTCCTCAAAAGAATCTTATTTGTGGTGAGGGTAGAGAGATAAAAGCTCATTTAGGAACAGCATGAATATGCTGCATACGTAGCTGTTTATCAGTAAATATCTCCACTGAGATTAAGAAAAGCAGTAGCTTAATAAATTAAGTACTTCCTGGTATGGATACTGTACTGGTAACTCCCCAAAAGAATCTGGATTGTGGTGAGGGAACAGAGAAAAAAGCTCATTTAGGACCTGCACTTACGAAGGGGGTAGGCAGCTGTATATCAGGGAGTAAACCTTCTGAGAATAAAAACAGCTGGAGCTTGTTAAGGTAATTACACAGGGGAACGGATAATGTATGGGAACTCCTCAGAAGAATCTGATTTGTGGTGAGGGGAGAGAGATAAAAGCTCATTTAGGAATGTCATGAACATGCTGCGTAGGTAGCTGTTTATAACTAAATATCTCCACTGAGATTAAGAAAAGCAGTAGCTTAATAAATTAAGGACTTCCTGGTATGGTTACTGTACTGGTAACTCCCCAAATGAATCTGGAATGTGGTGAGGGAACAGAGAAAAAAGGTCATTTAGGACCTGCACTTACGAAGGGGGTAGGCAGCTGTATATCAGGGAGTAAACCTTCTGAGAATAAAAACAGCTGGAGCTTGTTAAGGTAATTACACAGGGGAAAGGATAATGTATGGGAACTCCTCAGAAGAATCTTTTTTGTGGTGAGGGCAGAGAGATAAAAGCTCATTTAGGAACGAGATGAACATGCTGCGTAGGTAGCTGTTTATCAGTAAATATCTCCACTGAGATTAAGAAAAGCAGTAGCTTAATAAATTAAGTACTTCCTGGTATGGTTACTGTACTGGTAACTCCCCAAAAGAATCTGGATTGTGGTGAGGGAACAGAGAAAAAAGCTCATTTAGGACCTGCACTTACGAAGGGGGTAGGCAGCTGTATATCAGGGAGGAAACTTTCTGAGAATATAAACAGCTGGAGCTTGTTAAGGTAATTACACAGGGGAAAGGATATTGTACTGGGAACTCCTCAGAAGAATCTGATTTGTGGTGAGGGGAGAGAGATAAAAGCTCCTTTAGGAACGACATGAACATGCTGCGTAGGTAGCTGTTTATCAGTAAATATCTCCACTGAGATTAAGAAAAGCAGTAGCTTAATAAATTAAGTACTTCCTGGTATGGTAACTGTACTGGTAACTCCCCAAAAGAATCTGGATTGTGGTCAGGGAACAGAGAAAAAAGCTCATATAGACCTGCACTTACGAAGGGGTTAGGCAGCTGTATATCAGGGAGTAAACCTGGTGAGAATAAAAACAGCTGGAGCTTGTTAAGGTAATTACACAGGGGAAAGGATAATGTACTGGTAACTCCTCAAAAGAATCTGATTTGTGGTGAGGGTAGAGAGATAAAAGCTCATTTAGGAACAACATGAACATGCTGCATACGTAGCTGTTTATCAGTAAATATCTCCACTGAGATTAAGAAAAGCAGTAGCTTAATAAATTAAGTACTTCCTGGTATGGTTACTGTACTGGTAACTCCCCAAAAGAATCTGATTGTGGTGAGGGAACAGAGAAAAAAGCTCATTTAGGACCTGCACTTACGAAAGTGGTAGGCAGCTGTATATCAGGGAGCAAATCTTCTGAGAATAAAACATCTGGAGCTTGTTAAGGTAATTATACAGGGGAAAGGATAATGTACTGGGAACTCCTCAGAAGAATCTGATTTGTGGTGAGGGAGAGAGATAAAAGCTCATTTAGGAACGACATGAACATTCTGCGTAGGTAGCGGTTTATCAGTAAATATCTCCACTGAATTAAGAAAAGCAGTAGCTTAAAAATTAAGTACTTCCTGGTATGGATACTGTACTGGTAACTCCCCAAAAGAATCTGGATTGTGGTGAGGGAACAGAGAAAAAAGCTCATTTAAGACCTGCAATTACGAAGGGGGTAGGCAGCTGTATATCAGGGAGTAAACCTACTGAGAATAAAAACAGCTGGAGCTTGTTAAGGTAATTACACAGGGGAAAGGATAATGTACTGGGAACTCCTCAGAAGAATCTGATTTGTGGTGAGGGGAGAGAGATAAAAGCTCATTTAGGAACGACATGAACATGCTGCATACGTAGCTATTTATCAGTAAATATCTCCCCTGAGATTAAGAAAAACAGTAGCTTAATAAATTAAGTACTTCCTGGTATGGATACTGTACTGGTAACTCCCCAAAAGAATCTGGATTGTGGTGAGGGAACAGAGAAAAAAGCTCATTTAGGACCTGCACTTACGAAGGGGGTAGGCAGCTGTATATCAGGGAGTAAACCTTCTGAGAATAAAAACAGCTGGAGCTTGTTAAGGTAATTACACAGGGGAAAGGATAATGTACTGGGAACTCCTCAGAAGAATCTGATTTGTGGTGAGGGGAGAGAGATAAAAGCTCATTTAGGAACGACATGAACATGCTGCGTAGGTAGCTGTTTATCAGTAAATATCTCCACTGAGATTAAGAAAAGCAGTAGCTTAATAAATTAAGTACTTCCTCGTATGTTTACTGTACTGGAAACTCCCCAAAAGAATCTGGATTGTGGTTAGGGATCAGAGAAAAAAGCTCATATATGACCTGTACTTACGAAGTGGGTAGGCAGCTGTATATCAGGGAGTAAACCTTCTGAGAATAAAAACAGCTGGAGCTTGTTAAGGTAATTACACAGGGGAAAGGATAATGTACTGGGAACTCCTAAGAAGAATCTGATTTGTGGTGAGGGGAGAGAGATAAAAGCTCATTTAGGAACGACATTAACATGCTGCGTAGGTAGCTGTTTATCAGTAAATATCTCCACTGAGATTAAGAAAAGCAGTAGCTTAATAAATTAAGTACTTCCTGGTATGGTTACTGTACTGGTAACTCACCAAAAGAATCTGGATTGTGGTGAGGGAACAGAGAGAAAAGCTCATTTATTACCTGTACTTACGAAGGGGGTAGGCAGCTGTATATCAGGGAGTATCGCTTCTGAGAATAAAAACAGCTGGAGCTTGTTAAGGTAATTACACAGGGGAAAGGATAATGTACTGGGAACTCCTCAAAAGAATCTTATTTGTGGTGAGGGTAGAGAGATAAAAGCTCATTTAGGAACAGCATGAATATGCTGCATACGTAGCTGTTTATCAGTAAATATCTCCACTGAGATTAAGAAAAGCAGTAGCTTAATAAATTAAGTACTTCCTGGTATGGATACTGTACTGGTAACTCCCCAAAAGAATCTGGATTGTGGTGAGGGAACAGAGAAAAAAGCTCATTTAGGACCTGCACTTACGAAGGGGGTAGGCAGCTGTATATCAGGGAGTAAACCTTCTGAGAATAAAAACAGCTGGAGCTTGTTAAGGTAATTACACAGGGGAACGGATAATGTATGGGAACTCCTCAGAAGAATCTGATTTGTGGTGAGGGGAGAGAGATAAAAGCTCATTTAGGAATGTCATGAACATGCTGCGTAGGTAGCTGTTTATAACTAAATATCTCCACTGAGATTAAGAAAAGCAGTAGCTTAATAAATTAAGTACTTCCTGGTATGGTTACTGTACTGGTAACTCCCCAAATGAATCTGGAATGTGGTGAGGGAACAGAGAAAAAAGGTCATTTAGGACCTGCACTTACGAAGGGGGTAGGCAGCTGTATATCAGGGAGTAAACCTTCTGAGAATAAAAACAGCTGGAGCTTGTTAAGGTAATTACACAGGGGAAAGGATAATGTATGGGAACTCCTCAGAAGAATCTTTTTTGTGGTGAGGGCAGAGAGATAAAAGCTCATTTAGGAACGAGATGAACATGCTGCGTAGGTAGCTGTTTATCAGTAAATATCTCCACTGAGATTAAGAAAAGCAGTAGCTTAATAAATTAAGTACTTCCTGGTATGGTTACTGTACTGGTAACTCCCCAAAAGAATCTGGATTGTGGTGAGGGAACAGAGAAAAAAGCTCATTTAGGACCTGCACTTACGAAGGGGGTAGGCAGCTGTATATCAGGGAGGAAACCTTCTGAGAATATAAACAGCTGGAGCTTGTTAAGGTAATTACACAGGGGAAAGGATATTGTACTGGGAACTCCTCAGAAGAATCTGATTTGTGGTGAGGGGAGAGAGATAAAAGCTCCTTTAGGAACGACATGAACATGCTGCGTAGGTAGCTGTTTATCAGTAAATATCTCCACTGAGATTAAGAAAAGCAGTAGCTTAATAAATTAAGTACTTCCTGGTATGGTTACTGTACTGGTAACTCCCCAAAAGAATCTGGATTGTGGTCAGGGAACAGAGAAAAAAGCTCATATAGACCTGCACTTACGAAGGGGTTAGGCAGCTGTATATCAGGGAGTAAACCTGGTGAGAATAAAAACAGCTGGAGCTTGTTAAGGTAATTACACAGGGGAAAGGATAATGTACTGGGAACTCCTCAAAAGAATCTGATTTGTGGTGAGGGTAGAGAGATAAAAGCTCATTTAGGAACAACATGAACATGCTGCATACGTAGCTGTTTATCAGTAAATATCTCCACTGAGATTAAGAAAAGCAGTAGCTTAATAAATTAAGTACTTCCTGGTATGGTTACTGTACTGGTAACTCCCCAAAAGAATCTGATTGTGGTGAGGGAACAGAGAAAAAAGCTCATTTAGGACCTGCACTTACGAAGGGGGTAGGCAGCTGTATATCAGGGAGTATCCTTCTGAGAATAAAAACAGTGGAGCTTGTTAAGGTAATTACACAGGGGAAAGGATAATGTACTGGGAACTCCTCAAAAGAATCTGATTTGTGGTGAGGGAGAGAGATAAAAGCTCATTTAGGAACAACATGAACATGCTGCATAGGTAGCTGTTTATCAGTAAATATTCCACTGAGTTTAAGAAAAGCAGTAGCTTAATAAATTAAGTACTTCCTGGTATGGATACTGTACTGGTAACTCCCCAAAAGAATCTGGATTGTGGTGAGGGAACAGAGAAAAAAGCTCATTTAAGGACCTGCATTACGAAGGGGGTAGGCAGCTGTATATCAGGGAGTAAACCTTCTGAGAATAAAAAGAGCTGGAGCTTGTTAAGGTAATTACACAGGGGAAAGGATAATGTACTGGGAACTCCTCAGAAGAATCTGATTTGTGGTGAGGGGAGAGAGATAAAAGCTCATTTAGGAACGACATGAACATGCTGCATACGTAGCTGTTTATCAGTAAATATCTCCACTGAGATTAAGAAAAGCAGTAGCTTAATAAATTAAGTACTTCCTGGTATGGATACTGTACTGGTAACTCCCCAAAAGAATCTGATTGTGGTGAGGGAACAGAGAAAAAAGCTCATTTAGGACCTGCACTTACGAAGGGGGTAGGCAGCTGTATATCAGGGAGTATCCTTCTGAGAATAAAAACAGTGGAGCTTGTTAAGGTAATTACACAGGGGAAAGGATAATGTACTGGGAACTCCTCAAAAGAATCTGATTTGTGGTGAGGGAGAGAGATAAAAGCTCATTTAGGAACGACATGAACATGCTGCATAGGTAGCTGTTTATCAGTAAATATCTCCACTGAGATTAAGAAAAGCAGTAGCTTAATAAATTAAGTACTTCCTGGTATGGTTACTGTACTGGTAACTCCCCAAAAGAATCTGGATTGTGGTGAGGGAACAGAGAAAAAAGCTCATTTAGGACCTGCACTTACGAAGGGGTAGGCAGCTGTATATCAGGGAGAAACCTTCTGAGAATAAAACAGCTGGAGCTTGTTAAGGTAATTACACAGGGGAAAGGATATGTACTGGGAACTCCTCAGAAGAATCTGATTTGTGGTGAGGGGAGAGAGATAAAAGCTCATTTAGGAACGACATGAACATGCTGCGTAGGTAGCTGTTTATCAGTAAATATCTCCACTGAGATTAAGAAAAGCAGTAGCTTAATAAATTAAGTACTTCCTGGTATGGTTACTGTACTGGTAACTCCCCAAAAGAATCTGGATTGTGGTGAGGGAACAGAGAAAAAAGCTCATTATAGACCTGCACTTACGAAGGGGTAGGCAGCTGTATATCAGGGAGTAAACCTCTGAGAATAAAAACAGCTGGAGCTTGTTAAGGTAATTACACAGGGGAAAGGATAATGTACTGGGAACTCCTCAAAAGAATCTGATTTGTGGTGAGGGTAGAGAGATAAAAGCTCATTTAGGAACAACATGAACATGCTGCATACGTAGCTGTTTATCAGTAAATATTCCACTGAGATTAAGAAAAGCAGTAGCTTAATAAATTAAGTACTTCCTGGTATGGATACTGTACTGGTAACTCCCCAAAAGAATCTGGATTGTGGTGAGGAAACAGAGAAAAAAGCTCATTTAGGACCTGCATTACGAAGGGGGTAGGCAGCTGTATATCAGGGAGTAAACCTTCTGAGAATAAAAAGCAGCTGGAGCTTGTTAAGGTAATTACACAGGGGAAAGGATAATGTACTGGGAACTCCTCAGAAGAATCTGATTTGTGGTGAGGGGAGAGAGATAAAAGCTCATTTAGGAACGACATGAACATGCTGCGAAGCTGTTTATCAAGTAAATATCTCTACTGAGATTAAGAAGCAGTAGCTTAATAAATTAAGTCTTCCTGGTATGGATACTGTACTGGTAACTCCCCAAAAGAATCTGGATTGTGGTGAGGGAACAGAGAAAAAAGCTCATTTAGAACCTGCACTTACGAAGGGGGTAGGCAGCTGTATATCAGGGAGTAAACCTTCTGAGAATAAAAACAGCTGGAGCTTGTTAAGGTAATTAGACAGGGGAAAGGATAATGTACTGGGAACTCCTCAGAAGAATCTGATTTGTGGTGAGGGAGAGAGATAAAAGCTCATTTAGGAACGACATGAAATGCTGCATAGGTAGCTGTTTATCAGTAAATATCTCCACTGAGATTAAGAAAAGCAGTAGCTTAATAAATTAAGTACTTCCTGGTATGGTTACTGTACTGGTAACTCCCCAAAAGAATCTGGATTGTGGTGAGGGAACAGAGAAAAAAGCTCATTTAGGACCTGCATTACGAAGGGGGTAGGCAGCTGTATATCAGGGAGTAAACCTTCTGAGAATAAAAACAGCTGGAGCTTGTTAAGGTAATTACACAGGGGAAAGGTAATGTACTGGGAACTCCTCAGAAGAATCTGATTTGTGGTGAGGGGAGAGAGATAAAAGCTCATTTAGGAACGACATGAACATGCTGCGTAGGTAGCTGTTTATCAGTAAATATCTCCACTGAGATTAAGAAAGCAGTAGCTTAATAAATTAAGTCTTCCTGGTATGGATACTGTACTGGTAACTCCCCAAAAGAATCTGGATTGTGGTGAGGGAACAGAGAAAAAAGCTCATTTAGGACCTGCACTTACGAAGGGGGTAGGCAGCTGTATATCAGGGAGTAAACCTTCTGAGAATAAAAACAGCTGGAGCTTGTTAAGGTAATTACACAGGGGAAAGGATAATGTACTGGGAACTCCTCAAAAGAATCTGATTTGTGGTGAGGGAGAGAGATAAAAGCTCATTTAGGAACGACATGAACATGCTGCGTAGGTAGCTGTTTATCAGTAAATATCTCCACTGAGATTAAGAAAAGCAGTAGCTTAATAAATTAAGTATTACTGGTATGG